>NC_053026.1:192988245-193112143 GCF_003073215.2 Triticum urartu | reverse complement strand
TAGTAGACTCGGTTTTCTAATAAAAAAGTGCTTAGAAACCATTTAAGTTGTCTAGCATTTGTTTTGTGTGTGCAGAGTTTTACTTTAGTGTAGGTTGGTCATTGTTTGTTGGATTTCAAGTTAGCATTTCTTATAGGCACAAACACCTACTCCCTCTGTAACTAAATATAAGATGTTTTTGCACTTCATATTATATTTAGTTATAGTAACAATAGAGAATTCTTGTGTCATGACTCACAAACTTTTTTCAGACGGTAGAATAAAAGGCAAAGCACATTATTGCAAGTAAGAAAATAGACCTGTTGTGCCAAATGGCTCAAGTTACTCATTTCAACAAGGAGTTATTTGCATATAAAGGCCTACTTTGTCCTCCCATGATTTATATAGTACAATCTCACAGCAGGAGTGTAAATACATACTATGGTTGAACTATAATTTCATAACATAAAAATCAGCAAGTGGGCTAGTAATGGATAACATTGACTATACGGCAAGCAATTTTTGTGCACTACCACTATCCAGACGCCCAACTGGTCAGTTCTGGTGGTTCTTGTTCCACATGTAGTTCCCTTCTGCCATCTTCATGAGCATAGATCTTTTTCTTGTACTATGTTTTTGCAACAAATATACAAACCATGGAAGAAACATAACATCAGCTTGAAGACCATATGTAACATAACACCAGCTTCTCTGAACTCCTCCATGCATCTAGTCTCCCATGTGTAAAGCAGTCACTTGGAAACATTCTGGATGATTAAGCATGGAGCTTTAGAAACATAACCTGAAGAAGTATGTCAGCCATACATAGGTGAATTTACCAAATGTAGAGAATAAACATAATCATGCACATCTGTAACTTGTATATACACCGAAGAAAAGAACTCTATTATTTGACTGAAATTATCCATTCTAATAAACCACCGGCGTAATGCACTTTCAGATGTGATATAACATAATGAAGCATGTCAGCCATACATTGGTAAAGTTAACAAATGAAGAAAATTATCTGAATCATACACATCTCTAACATATATACACACTGAGAAAAGACACGGTTCAGCTATGGGGCAGAAATTTATTTCTGATAACACCATTGGTCTAATGCACTTTCAGTTATGTGATATAATAATAATTTGGAATTTAGGAAGAGCATATACCTTTTCCATGAGTGTTAAAAATACTGAATAAGCAGCTTGTTTGCTTCGAGCAACCCTGTTTTCAGCTATGTAAGTCTGAATTTCTAGCCATTAATTCAACCCTAGAGATGTAACATGGCCCCAATACAGAAATCACTAACATCTGTCATGATAGCTTTGTAAGTCTACACAATTGCTCAGCTGAAAATTCTACATGGCATAACACATGCACCTTTTTCATACAATGTACATAAATTCAGTACAACGAAACAGATTTACTCTTTGAATGTAGTAGCTCTAACCAAGACATCGTAACTCATGGCCTGAAAGAAAATAGAACCTGGATAAGATCAAATCAACTGATAAGAGACTCATCTCCTTGTTTTTTTGGCTGTCACCTGACTTACCTTGAAAAATGGAGCTCACCCACTTGATAGAAATTGTTTACCATATTATTTGTTAGCTCTCTCAGCTAACTGAAGCCTGAAATAAAATAATGCTGAAAAAAATACAAAACATAGGCATACCCAATCTCATCATCGGAAAGGAAATTCATCTCAATATTATTCTTTATCTCAGAAAAAATATGACTAAAATGGCAACTGCAAAGAGGAGAAACAATTATTAGGAGCTCTTAGCTTAAAACTTATATGTGAAGTATATTAATCAGTATAACACAAAATATCGATAAACGTACACTATATTAGAACCTTTAACTTGCATAGCCATGTAAAACGTAATATTACTACAGCTAGCTTAGTTAAAGTACTCAGTGGTGTCACACATGGCGAAGTGAAGATCATGTTTGGTAATTTCAGTATCAGATACTAAAATGTTCAGATATGGTTCAAATTACGTGGACTATTTTTATTTTTATTTTGCAGCTCAGATCGCGATTAAAAGAACTCAAGCTAGGTCATAACATGGCTCCATAGAGTAAATCATCACATACATGAGAGTGATCTAACATGTTCAGATATGGTTCAAACTTATGTGGGCTAATTTTGGTGTGTATAGCTCAGATCACAAAATAAAAGAAGTCAAGTTGGGTTGCAAAATGGCTCGAAATGAGTAAATAATCACATACAGGAGAGTGATCTTGAATCTTGTGTTTCGTCTTCTGTACTTGACCCAGCTGAGGACAAAATATAACATGTCAGTATGATCACAAAGACATTTCAGTTAAGAACGCATCACTCAAACAAAACGTGTGCAGCAAGGCTATCAAATACCCGAAACATCAGAGTAGAGAAGGCAAGGCACCCTTGCGTATTCACAAACAAAAATGGCTAGCAAGCTGTAACAGAGGGCCTGCTTCCCTTAGAACACCCCAAAAAATATATCCATCCATTTTGGCTGCTTGGGTCAAATTAGGAACCAATGTATACCTTTTTTAAACTAAAAACTAACAAAATTCTTCGCACATGAACAACTAATTTTGAAAATACATGTTGTGCAAACATAATCAATTAAACAGGAAGGTATAGGTCCTTCACAGTAATGCTAACCTAAAGAACATGCTCTCCTGAGTGATATCTATTTAAAACAATAAAAAAATATGGAAACAGAGCACATTGCATAAGCTTGCCGAGCTGCAGAGTTAGATGGAATTAGAGAGGGAGAGAGAGAGAGGAGTGAAAAGGGATTGGGTGGAACTCACCTTCACGTGTTGACATTAGCCAAGCTCGCCGTGGTCGACTCTCCACACCTATGAGCATTAACACCGAATTATTCACAATAATATCCTTCATTGATTGCCTTCTATTATTCAATGAGACATGGCGATAATACAAAGTAGAAACTGAAAACATGTAGGCTATGGGCAACCGTTTTTCAAGCTGAAGGTACAGAAAAAATATGGAGCGCACAACATGGACCAAGTGGCGTGATGTGTTTTGATCTTCGAACATAGTCACAGTGAGAAATAAGAAAAGAAATCATAACATAAAGCACAAGATACTTCAGAAATGTAAAAGAACCAAGTCCACTGTGTCGAGATTTATTTGCATACCGAGACCCTTATTTTATACACATGAGCCTAGATAACATTCAGTATAAGAGCAAGCTCATAGAAAAAACACTTGCAGGCAAAGAAACGAATATTGCAGGGAAACATTTAAAAGTCCATCGGCCAATTAGAGCTCCAGAACAATCACCAAGGCTATAATTCATCACATAAGATGATTCCTGAAATAATTCATCACATAAGATGATTACTTTTATCAAGATTGATTCCCTGCTTCTGTGAACAAAAGAGAACTAACATCCAGGTTATAATGGGTATGGATATTATTATTTTGAGCTTCTAGAAAGTACATTTTGCACCAATTTGAATAAAAAATATAGGGGCCACAAGTTTGTTCCTTGGGAGATTATCGAGATTCACCGTGTAGCTAAGATAATTACTTCATCACTGAATTATGGACAACAACCATGCCAGGACGTACAAAAACACATTTCTGACAACACATCTCTTCAAACATAGAACTTTATATAGCAATCCACACCATTACATCAACAAAAGTATCGAGTAGTCCTGGTGTTAAATCAAGATTTATAATAGTAAAATACAATAACTTTCCTTTATCGGTAAGTTCAAAGAAACATGGTTATGTAGAAATATTGAGAACATCAGGATGAAAAGCAGAGGCAGAAACAAAAACCTTGGCCAGTGAAATAAGCGCCTTCTCCTTAAGTTCATCTACAGGAACCATATTCAGAGTTGCTTCCTGTCGCACCGGATCCTCATACTACATACAAAATGAGCGTCAGAGGACAAGGATCAGAAATAAGCACAATCTTAGGGAATGATTTGCAAATGAAAATATCCAATTACATCACATACCTTCAGAACCTGGCACATGTATAACTCTTTCTCTGAACACCTCTCCTCCATGACTTTGTATGTCGTACTGTTGCAGTAGAACCTGGCGCATTGTATGCTGTACAGTCGGAAGTTTGTAAGTAAATTAACACACAATTAAATGAGTGATAGGGCAGGACCAGATAGAACATTCAATCCTTAAAGTTATACTCAATAAACTGGAAGAGAAACACATCATGTTACATGTGTGTAGCCAAGTATAGTTGAAAGCAAACTTGATATAACTCTGTATAAAGTTGAACATACAACTTCACATATTCAATAAACTGGAAGAGAAATGCATCATGTTGCAGGTGTAGCCATGTACAGTTGAAAGCGAACTTGATATAATTCTGTAAAGTTGAAAGTATACAACTTCATTCAAGGTAAAGCAAGCCAAATCAGAGGGGAAATGAGGGCAACGACATGCACGTGGAGCAAGACAGCACACAATCTCGTGTTGTTGCTCTTTGAAATAGAGAACAATTTATTATCAACTAAAACCAGTCCAGTAGATGAACAATAAGATAGAGCAGCTCAGATGCATCAATAATTTACCTACATTTATGAATCGATTTTTATGAAACAAACCATGGTTTATTTGCAGACCAATGCAACATAGAAAGAATGAAATAAAGCTGAATCAAGCTTACATTCGGAAAAGTGGGCATTAACTTGAGGGTTCGAAAGGAAAGACAAAACAACCACACCACGCTTTCATTTGCTACAGACATTAAAGGGCAGCCCAAAATAATTTAATGGTCTCAATGTTTCAAATAAAAGACTCACCTGTGTCAATGCTCCAGGTAGATCATTTGTCCAATGAAGCCCAAGATAACTCATTATTAAATCCTGAAAGCTTCAGAAACCAAGAGCCACATCAATAGAGGAGTAGACAATGCAAGATTGCAATTTATCTTGTCTCTTATACTTTTTAAAATTTGACAATTAGCAGCTCAAGCGTACAATCTATTGACCCACTACAGCATAAGAAAGCATACGACAAATTGACAGTTTATCTCTTGGTGTATATAAAGTGGTGGGGCCAAATACATTAGCTTTGAAGGGAGCTGGAGAAAGTATGTGGATCCAGTGCAGTTTACTCTTCTCTACTTGTTCCAGTCACATCTTTTCCATCCCTCTCTCTCTCTCAAACACACATACTGTACTCCTCTAAGCAGTCCTACTTAGCATTTTTACAAACAGCTAGTGCTCGCATCTGCAACCTCAAAGACAAAACGAGAGAGAGAGAGAGAAAGTGTGCGGGAGAAAGAGAGAGTGAGATGGTTGGGACTCACATGCGCACCTGGAGGTCGTGAAGACTCCTGAAGGATGGCGCTAGGGTCTGCCGCGGCCCGGACGCCAAGGACGGCGTCGACCTGAGCCAACTACATGGCTGGCAGCCGCTCCTCTCTGGTTGAGGCCCTCCTCCCACAGCTTCTCGGGCGAGGTATCTCCTCCTCACGCGGCTTCGCGACCTGGGCTCCTCCTCACGCGGCTTCCTCACGACCTGGGCCGATGAGCACCTCGAGCAGAAAGGGATGGAGGATGAATTGGGGAGACAGAGTCGGAGGACGAAGGAGCCATTGCGGCGGCGGCTGACGAGGGAGGTCGGATGGAGCAAGGGCAGCGACCGCGGGATCGTAGGAAAAGGGGCTAGTGTTCGTGGCGGCTGAGGGAGAGAGATCAAGGAGGGAGGAAGGGTTCCGGCATGCGGGCGATTGGATTGGGCCGAGGGGGGTTTCGAGGGCAGCGTTACCCACGCCCCCGCAAATGACGCGACGCGCACGCGGCGTGCGGGGAGAGGGCGCACCCGCACCTCGAAACGGCTCACCCAGCCAACAGGCACAGAACACGAGCCCACCGGTAATTGGCCATGTAAACTTACCACGCGGTCAAAACCACGAGCGAGAGCAGCGAGCATCTAACGGCCCAAACGAAGTCAAAGATCAAATTGACCATGATCCAACGGCCAACGAAGCAGGAAATCGAGGGAGCTCTCTGGGAGCTAGTTGGCTAGCCTCTGTATAGTTTTAAATTCTAAAATAATTTTCCGTGGATTTTCAGGTCATTTCGAGAACTTTTATTTCTGCATAAAAATAACACCATGGCAATTCTGCTGAAAACAGCGTCAGTCCGGGTTAGTTCTATTCAAATCATGCAAGTTAGAGTCCAAAATAAGGTCAAAAGTGTTTGGAAAAGTAGATACGACGGAGACGTATCAAATCCCCCAAGTTTAAACCTTTGTTTGTGCTCAAGCAATTCAATTGATAGACTGAAAGTGATAAAGAAAAAAATTTACAAACTCTATTTGCTCTTATTGTTGTAAATATGTAAAGCCAGCATTCAAGTTTTCAGCAAAGATTATAAACTAGCCATATTCACAATAACATTTAGGTCTCATGTTTACTCATATCAATGGCATAATCAACTAGCAAGCAAAAATAATAAATCTCGGATGACAACACTTCCTCAAAACAATCATGATATGATATAACAATATGGTATCTCGTTAACCCTTTCTGAGACCGCAAAACATAAATGCAGAGCACTTTTAAAGATCATGGACTGACTAGACATTGTAATTCATGATAAAAGAGATCCAGTCAAGTCATACTCAATGTAAACTAACAGTAATGGATGCAAATAACAGCGGTGCTCTCCAACTGGTGCTTTTTAATAAGAGGATGATGACTCAACATAAAAGTAAATAGATAGGCCCTTCGCATAAGGAATCAGGGATTTGTAGAGGTGCCAGAGCTTGGTTTTTGAAACAGATATGAATAATATTTTGAGCGGTATACTTTATTGTCAACATGACAACCAAGAGATGGAGATATCTTCCATGCTACACACATTATAGGCGGTTCCCAGACAGAATGGTAAAGTTTATACCCCCCTCCACCAACAAGCATCAATCCATCGCTTGCTTGAAACAACGAGTGTCTCCAACTAACAAGAGTCCCGGGGGAGTTTTGTTTGTAGTTATTTTGATTTGATTTGCATAAAGCATGGGACTGGGCATCCCGGTGACCAGCCATTTTCTCGTGAGTGAGAAGCGGAGTCCACTCCTCTTGAGAATAACCCACCTAACATGAAAGATACGGGCAACCCTAGTTGATACATGAGCTATTCGAGCATACAAAACAGAATGTTTATTTGAAGGTTTAGAGTTTGGCACATACAAATTTACTTGAAACGGCAGGTAGATACCGTATATAGGTAGGTATGGTGAACTCATATGAAACAATTTTGGGGTTTGTGGAATTGGATGTACAAGCCGTATTCCCGCTTAGTACAAGTGAAGGCTAGCAAAAGACTGGGAAACGACCAGCTAGAGAGCGACAACAGTCATGAACGTGCATTAAAATTAATCAACACCGAATGCAAGCATGAGTAGGATATAATGCACCATGAACATAAATATCGTAGAGGCTATGTTGATTTTGTTTCAACTACATGCGTGAACATGTGCCAAGTCAAGCCACTCGAATCGTTCAAAAGAGGATACCACCCTATCATACCACATCACAACCATTTTAATAGCATGTTGGCACGCAAGGTAAACCATTATAAGCTCCTAGCTAATTAAGCATGGCATAAGCAACTATAATCTCTAATTGTCATTGCAAACATGTTTATTCATAATAGGCTAAATCAGGAATGATGAATTAATCATATTTACAAAAACAAGAGAGGTCGAGTTCATACCAGCTTTTCTCATCTCAATAAGTTCATCATATAATCATCATTATTGCCTTTCACTTGCACGACCGAATAGTGTGGATAATTATAATAGTGCACATGCATTGGACTAAGCTGGAATCTGCAAGCATTCAATTCAAGAGAGAAGACAAGATAATATGGGCTCTTTGTTAGATCAACAATAATGCATATAAGAGCCACTTTAACATTTTAATTATGGTCTTCTCCTATCGACCTCCAAAGAACAAGAAAAGAAATAAAACTATTTACACGGGAAAACTCCCAACAAGCAAAAGAAGAACGAGAAATCTTTTTGGGTTTTCTTTTTAATTACTACTACAAGCATGGAAAATAAACTAATCAAAAGCTACAACTGATTTTTTGTTTTCCTCAAGGTTTATTAAACACATAAGAAGAAAGCATAAAAAAGGAAAATAAACTAGCATGGATGATACAATGAAAAAGTATGAGCACCGACAACTAGCAATGAGTGTGTGAACATGAATATAATGTCGGTGAGAAATACGTACTCCCCCAAGTTTAGGCTCTTTGCCTAAGTTGGTCTATGGCCACGATTGGCCTGGCGGATATCCAAAGTAATAGTTGGGGTCGTACTAAGATGCAGCAGCTATTGCCTCGTGAGCTACCACTTGGAGACGGGTCGTCTCCATCCTCCTCTTATACTCGTCCGCCTCCTCCTTGGTTATAACATATCTCCCTTTTGTCTGAAAGTCAAAGAAGGCAGGAGCAGGGAGAGCGACATGATAGGTGCGTCGTCTGTCAAACATTAGTCGGTACTGGAGGGACCGATCGTTCCTCTCAACAAACTGATGACGAATCATGGCCTCATAATCTAAATAAATAGGAGGCAACTCAATGTCATACCCACGTATGGGTATATCAAGAAAATTAGCTAGACAACTTGCATAAATTTCACTGAAGAAATCTCCATTAAATCTATTATTATGCAACCTACGTGCAACAATGGCTCCCAAATTATAATGTCTATCTCCTAATACAGCACTCCTGAGGACACCGAGGTCAGGGACACACATGTGACATGCTTCATCCTTACCATTTATGCACCTACCTATGAAGAGAGCAAAATAATGTGTAGCAGGAAAATGAATGCTCCCTATGGTAGCTTGGGTTATATATCTAGATCCCCCCACTGTTATACTAGCAAGAAAATCTCTAAATTCAGATTTGCGAGGTTCATTAGGACTACCCCATTGTGGAAGTTCGCAAGCAGTGTTAAAATTCTCTAAGTCCATAGTATAAGAATTTTCATAAAGATCAAACATGATAGTTTGAGAGTTGCGTGATGATGAAAATTCAAACCTTCTCACAAAGGAATCGGTGAGATAGTGGTACTGGCGACACTTATCTGCTTCGAAGCTCTCAAGATCAGCATTACGCACATATGCGTTAAATTCTTCCTTGATTCCTGCTCGATCCATAAAGTCCTCTAAAGGCCATTCACAAGCCCGCACTTGAGCTTCCCTTGGTGGTTCTTCGTCGGCATCGCGTATTGCGAGCCTGGGTCCTTGCTTCCTTGAAGGACCACCTTGGTACATTTTCCTAAACATATTTCTTCCTCTGGAAAATTTCTGAAAATTTAGTAACTTCAAAATAAAAGTGAACAAACTCAACAAAATTGATAGAAACTACTCCTACAAGTGCCTAGAGGCAATATCATGCATCAAAACAACTTTTGACCATATAAATTTGACATGCAGGCTCAAGAAAAGGGTCACCTAAGCAGCAAAAAAATGCAATGAATAAAGCACTAGAACAAAAACTAATTGGACCATTTGAGGAGTCACATACCAAGGAACAATCCCCAAAGCAGTTTTGTGAGAGGTGCTTTGAGCAAGGAGACCGAAAATGGCAGCAAAATGAGCTTGGACTTGGGTTTGAGCTGGTTAGTGATGTTTGTGGGAGGAAGAAGGAGTGTGTGGTAGTTGGAATAAGTGGAGGAGAGCCACCGTGGGCCCATGAGGCAGGGGGCGTGCCTAGGGGGTAGGGCGCGCCCTCCACCCTCGTGGCTAGGTGCTTGCTCCCCCTGCTGTGTTCTCAGTGCTAGATATTCTCAAATATTCCAGAAAAAATCATATTTAAATTTTAGGGCATTTGAAGAACTTTTATTTTCGGGGTATTTTTTATTGCATTGATAATTCAGAAAACAGACAGAAATTACTATTTTTGCTTTATTTAATATTAATAACAGAAAGTAAAAAGAGGGTACAGAGAGTTGTGTTTTCTAAATTCATCCATCTCATGCTCATCAAAAGGAATCTACTAACAAGGTTGATCAGGTCTTGTTAACAAACTCATTCCGAGTAACATGGAACCGGAGAATTTTCGAATAACACTAGGTTACCTCAATGGGGATATGCATGTCCCCAACAATAAGAATATCATATTTCTTCTTGACAATAGAAGAGGAAATTCAAAACCTCCAAAAATAATCGATGGAATTTTTCCAATAGAGTTTATACTATGAACTTGAGGTTGTTTCCTCGGAAAGTGTACCGTATGCTCATTGCCATTAACATGAAAAGTGACATTGCCTTTGGTGCAATCAATAACAGCCCCTGTGTCGGGTTATCAAGACCATTTATTTCTTCAATAGGTGATGGATTAAAACCATGTATTTCTTCAACAGGCGGTAAATTAAGACCATGTATTTCTTCGATAGGAGGTAAATTCTTAACATCTTCAGCTTTAATACCTTTTTCTTTCATAGATTTCTTTGCCTCTTGCATATCTTCAAGACTGAGAAATAGAATACCCCTTTTCTTGGGAGTTGGCTTAGGAGTTGGTTCAGGAATTGGATCGGGAAGTGTCCATTTTTTTCATTAGTCAACATATTATTCAATAGAATTTTATGTTCATGTGGTGTTCTTTCCCTCAAAACACAACCAACACAACTATCCAGGTGGTCTCTGGAAGCATCGGTTAGTCCATTATAAAAGATATCAAGTATTTCATTTTTTTAAGATGATGATCAGGCAAAGCATTAAGTAATTGGAGAAGCCTCCCCCAAGCTTGTGGGAGTCTCTCTTCTTTAATTTGCACAAAATTATATATTTCCCTTAAAGCAGCTTGTTTCTTATGAGCGGGGAAATATTTAGCAGAGAAGTAATAAATCATATCCTGGGGACTACGCACACAACCAGGATCAAGAGAATTAAACCATATCTTAGCATCACCCTTTAATGAGAATGGAAATATCTTAAGGATATAATAGTAGCGAGTTTTCTCATCATTAGTGAATAGGGTAGCTATATCATTTAATTTAGTAAGATGTGCCACAACAGTTTCAGATTCATAGCCATAGAAAGGATCAGATTCAACTAAAGTAATTATCTCAGGATTAACAGAGAAATCATAATCCTTATCAGTAACAAAGATAGGTGAAGTAGCATAAGCAAGATCATATTTCATTCTAGCATTCAGAGTTTTTTTTGTTTCAGCTTAGCTAATAATTTCTTAAGATCACTCCTATCATTGTAGGCAAGTAAATCTCTAGCAGTTTCTTCATCCATAACATAGCCCTCAGGCACAATAGGTAATTCATATCTAGGGGGAGAGTTTTCATCATCACTTTCATCAATATTATCAGTTTCAATAATTTCATTCTCTCTAGCCCTAGCAGGTTGTTCATCAAGAAATTCATCAAGTGACACAGTAGTATCAAGCATAGAAGTAGTTTCATCATAAGTATCATGCATAGCAGAAGTGGCATCATCAATAACATGCGACATATCAGAATGAATAGCAGGTGTAGGTGTCGCAAGCTTACTCAAAACAGAAGGTGAGTAAAGTGCAAAGCTAGATGGCAGTTCCTTACCTCCCCTCGTAGTTGAGGAATAAATTTTTGTTTCGCGTCTTTCAAGTTCTTCATAATGATAAGCAGATATAAATCCCAAGTGACTCAAAGAATAGAGCTATGCTCCCCGGCAACGGCGCCAGAAAATAGTCTTGATAACCCACAAGTATAGGGGTTCGCAACAGTTTTCGAGGGTAGAGTATTCAACCCAAATTTATTGATTCGACACAAGGGGAGCCAGAGAATATTCTCAAGTATTAGCAGCTGAGTTATCAATTCAACCACACCTGGAAACTTAATATCTGCAGCAAATTTTTGGTGCTTTATAGTGATTGTAACAATAGCAACGGAAAAGTAAATAAGCGAAGAACAATATATGAAAAGCTCGTAGGCAATGGATCGGTGATGGAGAATTATGCCGGATGCGGTTCATCATGTAACAGTCATAACCTAGGGTGACACAGAAGTAGCTCCAGTTCATCAATGTAATGTAGGCATGTATTCCGAATATAGTCATATGTGCTTATGGAAAAGAACTTGCATGACATCTTTTGTCCTACCCTCCCGTGGTAGCGGGGTCCTAATGGAAACTAAGGGATATTAAGGCCTCCTTTTAATAGAGTACCGGAACAAAGCATTAACACATAGTGAATACATGAACTCCTCAAACTACGGTCATCACCGGTAAGTATCCCGATTATTGTCACTTCGGGGTTAACGGATCATAACACATAATAGGTGACTATATACTTGCAAGATAGGATCAAGAACTCTCATATATTGATGAAAACATAATAGGTTCATATCTGAAATCATGGCACTCGGGCCCTAGTGACAAGCATTAAGAATAGCAAAGTCATAGCAACATCAATCTCAGAACATAGTGGATACTAGGGATCAAACCCTAACAAAACTAACTCGATTACATGATAAATCTCATCCAACCCATCACCGTCCAGCAAGCCTACGATGGAATTACTCACGCACGACAGTGAGCATCATGAAATTGGTGATGGAGGATGGTTGATGATGACGATGGCGATGGATTCCCCTCTCCGGAGCCCCGAACGGACTCCAGATCAGCCCTCCCGAGAGAGTTTAAGGCTTGGCGGCAGCTCCGTATCATAAAATGTGATGGAGTCCAGGTTGAGGTCGGTGGAGCGTCAGGGGGGCCCACAAGGCAGGGGCGCGCCCCCACCCTCGTGGACAGGTGATGGCCCCTTGACGTGGATCTTTCTTCCAGTATTTATTATATATTCCAAAATAATTCTCCGTGGATTTTCAGGTCATTCCGAGAACTTTTATTTTACACAAAAATGACACCATGGCAATTCTGCTCAAAACAGCGTTAGTCCGGGTTAGTTCTATTCAAATCATGTAAGTTAGAGTCCAAAACAAGGGCAAAAGTGTTTGAAAAAGTAGATACGACGGAGACGTATCACATGCTTGACATGATTCCTTCTAGTACGTTGCATCTTTGCACTACTAGCTTGCTTGACTTGATCACTATGATTGCATGCTTTGTCGCATGGCCCATGTTCCATTCTTACTCGCTTTCTTGGGTTGGTGACATATATGTTCATGCCTCTCACTTGATTTGTCTTGATCATTATCTCTTGTCTCCATTAGTTACTTCTCTCATATCCACTTGTAGTGAGTGCAAGCATACTATGCTTATTGATATTGGAGACTTTGACACCTTACTTGTGATGCATGCTTGTTTGATTGAGCCTATTGTATTTGGCTGTTCTCGCATCTTATGCCTCCATACTATGAAATACCCCCTTGTCCTTTCTAATGATGAGCATGATGCATACACTTGTTGGGTATCTTACGACACGAATGATAGGTTTTGCACCTCCGCTAACCTCATTTGTTTTTCCGAGTGTTTGCCATGTTCTTTCATTTTGAGGGATTCACAAGGCGGTGCTATCATGGAACATATTGGTTATGTGAAGGCGTACATGATGTGCGAAACCAACATTTTCGAGAAACTACTAAAGGTGAACTCCTTCCCTTTGAGCCATCTTCAAATATGCATATTGGATGGGTCACTCTTTCATTGTTGTTTCCTTCTTCTTTGTCTACATGATACATATATCGGATGGAGGACCAACATTGGAGATGGACCCTATGGACCTTCAAGTTGAGGAGTGCCACGACATCGAGCTATGGTACAACACCACCCATAACAAATTTGCGTCTTATGCATGGATTGACCCACATTATGATTGCCTTGTTGCATCTATTTCCATGTCATCCATGATATATGAGCTTGCGCACTTTCTTAGCAAATTTGTTGTGATCTTTCTTGATGGCATATTCATACATCGTGATCATATTTCCTACCATAAATTGCATGATAACTTATTCATATTGAGCATCCATTACCATATTCATGCTAGATAAACCGTCTCACTATGACATCATTTTGCACCGTGGTTGCATTGATCATATTCACAACACATTTGTGTGCATAATGAATGTTTTTGCTCCCATGAATGCTTTGCATATTGATGTCTACTACACAACCTTCTTCTTATAGACGTTGTTGGGCCTCCAAGTGCAGAGGTTTGTAGGACAGTAGCAAATTTCCCTCAAGTGGATGAGCTAAGGTTTATCAATCGGTGGGAGGCGCAGGGTGAAGATGGTCTCGCTCAAGCAACCCTGCAACCAAATAACAAAGAGTCTCTTGTGTCCCCAACACACCCAATGCAATGGTAAATTGTATAGGTGCACTAGTTCGGCGAAGAGATGGTGATACAAGTGGTATATGGATAGTAGATAATGGTTTTTGTAATCTGAAAATATAAAAACAGCAAGGTAACTAATGATAAAAGTGAGCACAAACGGTATTGCAATGCGTTGAAACAAGGCCTAGGGTTCATACTTTCACTAGTGCAAGTTCTCTCAACAATAATAACATAATTGGATCACATAACTATCCCTCAACATGCAACAAAGAGTCACTCCAGAGTCACTAATAGCGGAGAACAAACGAAGAGACTATGGTAGGGTATGAAACCACCTCAAAGTTATCCTTTCTGATCGATCTATTCAAGAGTCCGTAGTAAAATAACATGAAGCTATTCTTTCCGTTCAATCTATCATAGAGTTCGTACTAGAATAACACCTTAAGACACAAATCAACCAAAACCCTAATGTCACCTAGATACTCCAATGTCACCTCAAGTATCCGTGGGTATGATTATACGATATGCATCACACAATCTCAGATTCATCTATTCAAACCAAGACAAAGTACTTCCAAGAGTGCCCCAAAGATTCTACCGGAGAGTCAAGACGAAAACGTGTGCCAACCCCTATGCATAGGTTCATGGGCGGAACCCGCAAGTTGATCACCAAAACATACATCAAGTGGATCAATAGAATACCCCATTGTCACCACGGGTATCCCACTCAAGACATACATCAAGTGTTCTCAAATCCTTAAAGACTCAATCCGATAAGATAACTTCAAAGGGAAAACTCAATCCATTACAAGAGAGTAGAGGGGGAGAAACATCATAAGATCCAACTATAATAGCAAAGCTCGCGATACATCAAGATCGTACCACCTCAAGAACACGAGAGAGAGATCAAACACATAGCTACTGGTACATACCCTCAGCCCCGAGGGAGAACTACTCCCTCCTCGTCATGGAGAGCACCGGGATGATGAAGATGGCCACCGGAGAGGGATTCCCCCTCCGGCAGGGTGCCGGAATGGGTCTAGATTGGTTTTCGGTGGCTACGGAGGCTTCTAGCGGTGGAACTCCCGATCTATTGTGCTCCCCGATGGTTTTAGGGTATATTGGTATATATAGGAGGAAGAAATACGTCAGGGGAGCCACGAGGGGCTCACGAGGGTGGAGGGCGCGCCCAGGGGGGGTGGGCGCCCCCTTACCTCGTGCCTTCCTCGTTGCTTCCCTTACGTACACCCCAAGTCTTCTGGGTTGCTTTTGTTCCAAAAATAAGTTCCGTGAAGTTTCAGGTCAGTTGGACTCCGTTTGATTTTCCTTTTCTGTGATACTCCAAAACAAGGAAAAAACAGAAACTGGCACTAGGCTCTAGGTTAATAGGTTAGTCCCAAAATAATATAAAAGTGCATAATAAAGCCCATAAATATCCAAAATAGATAATATAATAGCATGGAACAATAAAAAATTATAGATACGTTGGAGACGTATCAGCATCCCCAAGCTTAATTCTTGCTCGTCCTCGAGTAGGTAAATGATAAAAATAGAATTTTTGATGTGTAATGCTACCTAGCATATTTCTCTATGTAATTCTCTATTGTGGCAAGAATATTCAGATCCATAAGATTCAAGACAAAAGTTTAATATTAACATAAAAACAATAATACTTCAAGCATACTAACTAAGCAATCATGTCTTCTCAAAATAACATGGCCAAAGAAAGTTCATCCCTACAAAATCATATAGTTTGGTCATGCTCCATTTTCGTCACACAAGAATGCTCTCATCATGCACAACCCCGGTGACAAGCCAAGCAATTGTTTCATACTTTAGTAATCTCAAACTTTTTCAACTTTCACGCAATACATGAGCGTGAGCCATGGATATAGCACTATGGGTGGAATAGAATATAATGAGGGGGTTATGTGGAGAAGACAAAAAGGAGAAGATAGTCTCACATCAACTAGGCGTATTAATGGGCTATGGAGATGCCCATTAATAGATATCAATGTGAGTGAGTAGGGATTGCCATGCAACGGATGCACTAGAGCTATAAATGCATGAAAGCTCAACAAAATAAACTAAGTGGGTGTGCATCCAACTTGCTTGCTCATGAAGACCTAGGGCACTTGAGGTGGCCCATCGTTGGAATATACAAGCCAAGTTCTATAATGAAAATTTCCCACTAGTACATGAAAGTGACAAAACAAGAGACTCTCTATCATGAAGATCATGGTGCTACTTTGAAGCACAAGTGTGGTAAAAGGATAGTAGCATCGCCCCCTTTTTTTATTTGGCCTTTCTTTTTTTATTTGGCCTTTCTCCTTTTTTGGGGACAATGCTCTATTAATGATGATCATCACACTTCTATTTATTTACAACTCAAAAGTTTACAACTCGATACTAGAACAAAGTATGACTCTATATGAATGCCTCCGGCGGTGTACCGGGATGTGCAGTGATGCATGAGTGACATGTATGAAGAATTATGAACGGTGGCTTTGCCACAAATACAATGTCAACTACATGATCATGCAAAGCAATATGACAATGATGGAGCGTGTCATAGTAAACGGAACGGTGGAAAGTTGCATGGCAATATATCTCGAAATGGCTATGGAAATGCCATGATAGGTAGGTATGGTGGCTGTTTTGAGGAAGGTATATGGTGGGTGTATGATACCGGCGAAAGGTGCGCGGTATTAGAGAGGCTAGCAATGGTGGAAGGGTGAGAGTGCGTATAATCCATGGACTCAACATTAGTCATAAAGAACTCACATACTTATTGCAAAAATCTATTAGTTATCGAAGCAAAGTACTACGCACATGCTCCTAGGGGGATAGATTGGTAGGAAAAGACCATCGCTCGTCCCCGACCGCCACTCATAAGGAGGACAATCAATAAATACATCATGCTCCGACTTCTTAACATAACGGTTCACCATACGTGCATGCTACGGGAATCACAAACTTTAACACAAGAATTTCTCAAATTTACAACTACTCAACTAGCACGACTCTAATATCACCATCTCCATATCTCAAAACAATTATCAAGTATCAAACTTCTCATAGTATTCAATGCACTTTATATGAAAGTTTTTATTATATCCCTCTTGGATGCCCATCATATTAGGACTAAATTCATAACCAAAGCAAACTACCATGCTGTTTAGAGACTCTCAAAATGATATAAGTGAAGCACGAGAGTTCATCTATTTCTACAAAATAAAACCACCACCGTGCTCTAAAAAGATATAAGTGAAGCACTAGAGCAACAACAAACTACTCCGAAAGATATAAGTGAAGCTCAATGAGTAGTCGAATAATTATGCAAATATGTGAAGACTCTCTAACATTTAAGGATTTCAGATCTTGGTATTTTATTCAAACAGCAAGCAAAACTAAATAAAATAAAATGACGCTCCAAGCAAAACACATATCATGTGGCGAATCAAAATATAGCTCCAAGTAAAGTTACCGATGAACAAAGACGAAAGAGGGGATGCCTTCCGGGGCATCCCCAAGCTTAGGCTTTTGGTTGTCCTTGAATATTACATTGGGGTGCCTTGGGCATCCCCAAGCTTAGGCTCTTGCCACTCCTTATTCCATAGTCCATCGAATCTTTACCCAAAACTTGAAAACTTCACAACACAAAACTTAAAGTAGAAAACTCGTGAGCTCCGTTAGTGAAAGAAAACAAAACACCACTTCAAGGTACTATAATGAACTAATTCTTTATTTATATTGGTGTAATATCTACTGTATTCCAACTCATCTATGGTTCATACCCTCCGATACTACTCATAGATTCATTAAAATAAGCAAACAACACACGAAAAACAGAATATGTCAAAAACAAAACAGTCTGTAATAATCTGTAACTAACGCAAACTTCTGGAACCCAAAAAATTCTAAATAAATTTCTGCACGTGAGGAATTTATCTATTAATCATACGCAAAAATAATTAACTAAATAGCACTCTCCAATAAAAAATGGCAGCAATTCCCGTGAGCGCTAAAGTTTCTGTTTTTTACAGCAAGATCAACAAGACTTTCCCCAAGTCTTCCCAACGGTTCTACTTGGCACAAACACTAATTAAAACATAAAAACTCAATCATAACAGAGGCTAGATAAAATATTTATTACTAAACAGGAGCAAAAAGTAAGGAACAAAAATAAAGTTGGGTTGCCTCCCAACAAGCGCTATCGTTTAACGCCCCTAGCTAGGCATGATGATTTCAATGATGCTCACATAAAAGATAAGAATTGTAACATAAAGAGAGCATCATGAAGAATATGACTAGCACATTTAAGTCTAACACACTTCCTATGCATAGGGATTTTGTGAGCAAACAACTTATGGGAACAATAATCAACTAGCATAGGAAGGCAAAACAAGCATAACTTCAAAACTTTAAGCACATAGAGAGGAAACTTGATATTATTGCAATTCCTACAAGCATATGTTCCTCCCTCATAATAATTTTCAGTAGCATCATGAATTAATTCAACAATATAACCAGCACCTAAAGCATTCTTTTCATGATCTACAAGCATAGAAAATTTACTACTCTCTACATAAGCAAAATTCTTCTCAATCGGAATAGTGGGAGTATCATAAGAGACTTGAATACTATAAATTGTTTCCATATTAAAAGAGTAATGTTCAGAAAAAGGGTAAACATAATCATGACAAGTTTTATAAATATAATCATCACTACTTTTATAGCATACGTATCATTACAATAATTATCATAAGTAGCAACTTTGTTCTCATCATAATCGATTGAAACCTCTTCCAAGATAGTGGAATCATCACTAAATAAAGTCATGACCTCTCCAAATCCACTTTCAAAATTATCATAATAAGATTCAACATCCTCCAAAATAGTGGGATCATTACTTCCTAAAGTTGACACTCTTCCAAACCCACTTTCATCAATATAATCATCATAAGTAGGAGGCATGCTATCATCATAATAAATTTGCATATCAAAACTTGGGAGACTAAAAATATCATCTTCATTAAACATAGCTTCCCCAAGCTTGGGCCTTTTCATATCATAAGCATAATCACTTTCATCATTAATAGTATGGATAGCACCAATAGTATAGCAATTATCATCATCACAAGGAGTAATAGGAGCAACATCATTTGGGAGAGATACCTTTTTACCTTTGCTTCTCCGTCTTTTCTTTTTCTTCTTCACCTCATGTGTGGGTTCAACCCTCTTTTTGGAGTTCCTTATTAATGATATTGGTTGAATGGAAGGCTCCTCCTCGTTACCTGATTCATCATAAGAAATAATAGGAAGATATCGGGAAGTCTCTTCCCTTTCATTAGTATTCTCTTCATCTTCTATTTGTTTTCTTTTCTTTATGTAATTGGCAATATAAGGATTTTCAATACAATTCACCGCACAATACATATAAATTTCCTCTAAATCAAAACCAAGAAGTTTATCACGGGCAAATACTGGAAGATAGTTAGTTATACGTTTCATTTCTTCATAACCCATAAGAAAACTAAGTTCATTATGATGTGCAAGAGAAATCAAGTCATCACAATTTTTGGAAATGATTAGATCATGAAACAATTTGCATCAGATGGTTAAATGACCATGTTCATTGCAAAGTTCACAAGTACGGCCAAGAAAATTTAAATTTTCAGCACAAACATCTAGCCTTTCTTGCAACAATTTAGTTTCTAAATTCTTATGCCTCTTGCAATATCTATCTTCCTTATTTGATGTGTACTTGCAAACCCAATGCACTCCACAAAAATTGACATGTTTATAGGAGACATTTTCATCATAACTAGTGCAATCATCATTAGTACGATGGATATTCAAGGAGTGCAATCATGCTCATCATTCAAAGATTTAGTGCCAAACATTTTAATGCATTCTTCTTCTAACACTTTGGCACAATTTTCCTTTCCATCATACTCACGAAAGATATTAAAAAGATGAAGCGCATGAGGTAAACTTAATTCCATTTTTTTGTTTACTTTTATAGACTAAACTAGTGATAAAAAAAGAAACTAAAATATTCGATCGCAAGATCTAAAGATATACCTTCAAGCGCTAACCTCCCCGGCAACGGCGCGAGAAAAGAGCTTGATGTCTACTACACAACCTTCTTCTTATAGACATTGTTGGGCCTCCAAGTGCAGAGGTTTGTAGGACAGTAGCAAATTTCCCTCAAGTGGATGACCTAAGGTTTATCAATCGGTGGGAGGCGTAGGGTGAAGATGGTCTCTCTCAAGCAACCCTGCAACCAAATAACAAAGAGTCTCTTGTGTCCCCAACACACCCAATACAATGGTAAATTGTATAGGTGCACTAGTTTGGCGAAGAGATGGTGATACAAGTGGTATATGGATAGTAGATAATGGTTTTTGTAATCTGAAAATATAAAAACAGCAATGTAACTAATGATAAAAGTGAGCACAAATGGTATTGCAATGTGTTGAAACAAGGCCTAGGGTTCATACTTTCACTAGTGCAAGTTCTCTCAACAATAATAACATAATTGGATCACATAACTATCCCTCAATATGCAACAAAGAGTCACTCCAAAGTCACTAATAGCGAAGAACAAACGAAGAGATTATGGTAGGGTACGAAACCACCTCAAAGTTATCCTTTCTGATCGATCTATTCAAGAGTCCATAGTAAAATAACATGAAGCTATTCTTTCCGTTCAATCTATCATAGAGTTCGTACTAGAATAACACCTTAAGACACAAATCAACCAAAACCCTAATGTCACCTAGATACTCCAATGTCACCTCAAGTATCCGTGGGTATGATTATGCGATATGCATCATACAATCTCAGATTCATCTATTCAAACCAACACAAAGTACTTCCAAGAGTGCCCCAAAGATTCTGCCAAAGAGTCAAGACGAAAATGTGTGCCAACCCCTATGCATAGGTTCATGGGCGGAACCCGCAAGTTGATCACCAAAACATACATCAAGTGGATCAATAGAATACCCCATTGTCACCATGGGTATCCCACGCAAGACATACATCAAGTGTTCTCAAATCTTTAATGACTCAATCCGATAAGATAACTTCAAAGGGAAAACTCAATCCATTACAAGAGAGTAGAGGGGGAGAAACATCATAAGATGCAACTATAATAGCAAAGCTCGCGATACATCAAGATCGTACCACCTCAAGAACACGAGAGAGAGAGAGAGAGATCAAACACATAGCTACTGGTACATACCCTCAGCCCCGAGGGAGAACTACTCCCTCCTCGTCATGAAGAGCACCGGGATGATGAAGATGGCCACCGGAGAGGGATTCCCCCTCCGGCAGGGTGCCGGAATGGGTCTAGATTGGTTTTTGGTGGCCACGGAGGCTTCTGGCGGCGGAACTCCCGATCTATTGTGCTCCCCGATGGTTTTAGGGTATATTGGTATATATAGGAGGAAGAAATACGTCAGGGGAGCCTCGAGGGGCCCACGAGGGTGGAGGGCGTGCCCAGGGGGGTGGGCGCGCCCCCTGCCTCGTGCCTTCCTTGTTGCTTCCCTTACGTACACCCCAAGTCTTCTGGGTTGCTTCCGTTCCAAAAATAAGTGCCGTGAAGTTTCAGGTCAATTGGACTCCGTTTGATTTTCCTTTTCTCTGATACTCTAAAAGAAGGAAAAACAGAAACTGGCAGTGGGCTCTAGGTTAATAGGTTAGTCCCAAAATAATATAAAAGTGCATAATAAAACCCATAAACATCCAAAACAGACAATATAATAGCATGGAACAATCAAAAACTATAGATACGTTGGAGACGTATCACATATCATTCTACATCATCTTGATAAGCTTCATGCGCTTTGCCACGAACAATCTTGCCGCACGATATCATTCTTACATGATGGACACCTTGTGTGCGCTAACCATTGTATTTCCGATTGTTGTTTGTGTTTGCTCTTTTTGCATGTGTAGCACTCGGGAGACACCTTGGAGTACTTGGATTGTGCCATGTCTTCCACTTCATCCAACTACAAGTTTGTCCACGACAACCGTTTCCATGGTGATGAGGTTTTAGATCCGAGGTCAGATCTTTCCCAAGGGAGGGGAGATGATGCGGAGCATCCTACGATCATCCCCATGTACACTCGAGCATACGCCATTGGACCTAAGGTGAACTTGCTCCTTTCCAAATATCCCCTTTCCGCATGTAAGACATGGATGCTACTTCAAGCGTGGACCTTGTGCATACTCAGGTACACCCGAGTAGACCTTGGAGAGCCCAAGGACCAAGGCCAAGTGTGTGCGGGAGTGAAGGAAGGAGAAGGAAGAAGAGCCAGTTGCTACAGCGGTCGGACATCCGCCCCCCACCCAGACATCCGGACCAACCCGCACATCCGGCCCGACCCCCGGAAATCCGGCCCCTTCCTATACAGAGAGCTCTGGAAGCGACCCCGATAGCCTGGACATCTAGCACCATGCCCCGGACATCCGGCTCCTCCTGAAGCCCCGGACATCTGGCCCGTTCGCCCGGAAATCCGGCCCCTCTTCACAGAATGCAACCGAAGCCAGCCAAGTCCATCCCGGACATCCGGCTCTTCGTGAGCCGCCGGACATCCGGCCCCCAGCCCGGACATCCAGCACCTGCCTGGGCACAAAGATCGGGCCAAGGGCCCATGTATCCCCCCTCTCACTTACCCCTTTGTAACTTCCCAAATTTTCAATTTGGAATGTTATACATAGATCATTCATGCATATCATATTTTATTGCATTTCGTTTCTCGGTCCTTGAATACCTAAGCAACTCAAGGACCCTCGGAGAGAGTTGGGGATTTCTTTGTTTTCATATTTGAATTCTATCAAATATTGAAACAAGGATTTTGGTTTTAATTATTTTTCTCTCCGAAAATATTTCATATTAAAATATATGAGAGGAGATAATATGAATTCTCCAAAATAATTGAAATATTGGAGGAAAAATACTAAAATCAAATATTTGATTTTATTCGGAGTTTATTGCTATTTTATTTGCATTAGAAAAATTGCACGTTTTTCAAAACTGCATTTTAGGGCCAAGAAAGTGTTCATCTCATTCTAAATATTTTATTTGGGCGGTGAAAATTTGTTTTGGCATTTTTAGTTTTTTACTTTATTTTCTAGGATTTATTTAAGTTCCGGCGAAATTATTTTAAAAAAATATCTTAGCGCCCGACTGGGCCAAAGCCCAGCCGAGCCGACCCGCTAGCCCGCGCTGCCGTCTCCTTCCAGGAGACCGCGCGAGCGTCGGGGCTGCCAGACGCCGAGTCCGGTAGGGACTCCGCCTCCCGCGCCGCTTGCCCCTTCCCCAAGCAGCCCCCTCCTTAAATACCCGCCACCGGACCCCCCCAACCCCGCCGCCCGCGCACCGCGCCACTGCAGCCCCGCCTCACCGGAGCCGCCCGCGCACCGCGCCACTGCAGCCCCGCCTCACCGGAGCCGCCCCGCCTCGCTGGAGCCTTGTCAGAGGTATACGCCTCACCGCCGATCCGTTTTTTTAGAAACCCTAGTTCATTTTTTTAGATCGGTTCGCTGGTTTTTCTCGGTTTAGTTACTTTGCGGACGTTCGTCCGTACGTTCATTTTAATGAACGGCTTTCACTCTTTAGTTACAGACAACGAACGTTCGTTCGTTAGCCTGTTCGTCAGTTTTCTTTTTCTCGGATTTTCCGCGATTATTTTCAATCGTGATTTCAGATCCGATTTTCGTTTCAGTTTATCTTTTCGCTCGTTTATCAGAATCAGGCGATTCAAGCGCCTAGATCTTCATCTCGAAACCCTCTTTATGTTTAATCAACTTGAACAAGATTTTGGTACTGTAAAATTTGACCTTAGTCCAGATTAGTAAACGGATCTTGTTTCTTTCACAGTTTGAGTTTCGTTGCTCCGTTTGATTTGATTCTTTTCGCAAACCGGAGTTCTTAAGTTGAACTTTCTGGTTAGATCTTCTTATTTGAGATTTACCTATGTTTCTTTGTTTGATTGCTTATGTATGCTACTGTTTGTTTGTGATAGAACACCCCGAGTGCAAAGCGTGCTACTACGAGTCCCTAGGTTTTGCGGATCGTCAGCAAGGCAAGTAACACATTGATCATACTCCTCCCATACCCAATTTTTATGCATTAGTTCCAATCCTCAAACATTGCATGATTAGGATGTGATTAACATGTGGGTTGGGAAGTAGTTGATGAGGTAGAACCTATTGCCCTATTATATTCAGACCTTGGGAGTTACTTCTACGTATTGCTTATATTGCTATGCTATGCTCGTAGACGTGGTTTGGGTGAGTGAATCCATGACAGACGTGAGATTATTAATTAATGGTTCAACTTAAGGTGGCAACTTAAATACACATCTAGGTGGATTATTTGTTGGGCACCTGGGGAATCCAGTGTTGTCCTAGGATATCCCGGAGTACCCGTGTGATCATCCTAAGGTCCGCCACCCAGGCTCAAAGGGAGCTGAAATATTTTCATGCTAGAAATTTCCGTGTGCAGCCACAAGCTATTATGGGCTCTAGCATAGTTGAGTAAGTTGCGTGACGCTCCCGAAGAGGTGGGTCAGCAGGTAGAGGGATGTAGGTTGGTATGGTCTGCCCGGAGTAAGGAGTTAAAGCTTCTGAAAGACTGTGTCTCGGTCATCTGTTTCTTAAACAGCACGTAGTGCGAGAAATCCAACGGAGGAGATCGAGTCTTGTGGGGAAAAGTGCGCAAACCTCTGCAGAGTGTATAAAGTAATCATGGTTAGCCGTGTCCCCGGTTAAGGACATCTTGAGTATCTAGTACATGGAGTATCCTAAGTATGTCATCACTATTAAATAATACTGTTGGGTTGTTAATTACTTTAATTGGGATTGAGTTGGAGGAACCTTCTCAATGATGTTTCAACTACCATGATAGTTAAATAAAATCCATTCCTTTATTGTAGGGAAAAATTGGCTTTTCGCAAAAACTATAACCATAGAGCTTTCCACCAGCAAAATATGCATGTAGTGATAGCATTATTCTGTTCTTGCTCTACTGTGTTATTTTGCGAGCATATTCCATGTGCTGACCCGTTTCCGGGCTGCAACGTATTATGTTGTAGACTTTTCAGACGAGGAGTAAGGTTCGTTAGGTCGTTGCCGTGCAGCTCAACTATGCCGTTGGAGTTGATGGACTCACTTTATCTTCCAAGCCTTCCGCTGTTATCGTATTAGATGGCCTTAAGCCATATTTATTGTAATAAGTTCTCTTTTGAGACATTCGATGTAATAAGTGTGTGATTTCTACTCTGTTATAAATCCTCGAGTACTGTGTGTGTCAGCATTACCGATCCAGGGATGACACTGAAGCACAGAGACTTGACCGTTTGAGGTCGGGTCGCTACGAGATGGTATTAGAGCACACGCTGAGTGTAGGACACGACCACTAAGCTAAAGCCCTAGATCACTATTCTCTTCTCATTTCTGACTCCTCTCCATTTTCTATTCTTTAGGATGGCTGACGCAAGGAACAAGTTTGCACAACCGTATTAAGAAGCACCTTTTGGACGACACTTGAAGGAAGTCACTAGGTACCTGAACATTGGAATACCAAGCTTCACCGGGACTTACAACGCCACTTTACCAGAAGAGGAGCGATGGATGATTCAAGTTCAAGTTCCAGGAAGGACATTCACACTAGTCACTAAGCCCATAGAGTTTTCCTTCGATGCACCAACCTGGAGTCTAGGAAAGAGGATGGCAGCTCACATCACCATGGGACGCATTGGAGAAGTTTACCAAAAGGAGCTTGAGGATACTATCTACCAAATTTGTGGGCGCCGAGATGAGCAATGGGAGATGATCAGTACCAAGAAGGATAGATCAATTGCAGCTTTCATCCAGGAGTTAAACCAGCACATTCGTCGCCAGGAGAACCAGATGTGCGCAGGAATGATAGATCTGAAGAAGGCGATGACTAGGATCACGGAACTGGAGGAAGAACTTAAGGCTACACGTGAAGATTATGAGGAGGAAATCTTCGTACTAGTGGAGAGGAATGACGATCTGGAAAGGAAGCTAGGAGTATTCATGGGAGACCCTGCACCAGGAGGAGAAGACGAAGAACCCAAGGAGATTCGCCCGGAGGACTACATCATCATCGACGACACCGACTCGGAACCCGACGATAGCGATGATGACTATGAAGACGAAGCTGGAGCAGACATCATGGAGTCTTCAACCGAGGAATATTTTTAGTAGACCACCACATCAGTAGTAGCATTCCACCATATATATAGTATAGCCCGAGCACTTTTGTAACGATAGTTAGATCGATTGTATGCCCTTGCTTGATTGATTGAGTGAAATGATTGTGTTTGTCTCATGTGCATATGGGTAGTGTTTTCTCATTAGACCTCATTCTATTCTAATCTCTCCCCTCTAAACCCATCAGATGCCTCCGAGACGTGACCCCGGATTTACTTTCCCACCGGAGCTCACTCAGTTGATCCAGCAGCAGAATACCCTGATGCAGTTGTTAGTTCAGAACCAGGGCAACAACAACAACAACAAAAACCCACTGCCACCACCACTAGTTGACAACTTAGCCCGCTTTCTGAGGTTGCAGCCGCCGGTGTTTTCCAATAGCACCGAGCCGATAGTGGCAGATGATTGGCTCTGCAGGATTGTAAGGGAGTTAACCAATGCATGATGCACATATGCTGAGAAGGTGCGTTTTGCCGCACATCAGTTGGATGGACCAGCAGCCTCATGGTGGGAGAATTACACTGTCACCTACCCTATAGCCACTGTTACATGGGACCAGTTTCAGCAAGCTGTTCGTACAGCCCATGTCTCAACTGGAGCTATGAGTATGAAGAAGCGTGAGTTTCACAACTTACGCCAGGGGAACCGTACTGTGGCTCAGTACACGGATGAGTTTAGCAAGTTATCTCGCTATGCCCCTGACGATGTGGCCACAGATGCCACAAAGCAGGAGAAGTTTATGGAAGGGCCGAATGATGAGATGAGCATGCAGTTGATGGTGGCAACATTCAACAACTACCAAGAGTTGGTAGATAAGGCTCTTATGATTGAAGGGAAGCAGCAGCAGATTGAGAGCCGTAAGAGGAAGTATGGACAAGGAAGGTACCATTCAGGAGCTCAACAGAAGCCTCGCCTAACCCCGAACACGGGAGGACTTGTTCATAACCATGGAGGCCACACCCACAATGGAGGAAGTAACCATAATCATACTGGCCCAAGGAATGGGAATGGGAATGGAGCAAGCAACAATCAGAACCGTCCCAATCCAGCCACACCCGCCAAGAGAGACCTAAGCCACGTTACTTGTTTCAAGTGCGGGAAGACTGGACACTATGCCACAGAGTGCCCTGAAGCGAAGAATGGAAACGGCAATGGGAGCGCTGGAAAGAAGCCCAATCCATTCAACAAAGGACAAGTGAACCACGTTAACGTGGAGGAGGTTGAAGAACAGCCAGACGTGGTTATAGGTAAGTTTTTGGTTAAGTCTTTTACCGCCCTTGTTCTTTTTGATACTGGTGCATCGCATTCATACATATCGAGGGAATTCGTGGATAAGTTTAAACTACCAACCCAAACCCTTAGGACCCCTCTGTTAGTGAGTTCACCTGGAGCAGAGTATATGACTAGTCGATGGTGCGACCAGATACCCTTAACCATTGGTAGCCATGTTTTTCCATCCAACCTAATAATCTTGGAGTCACAAGAGTTGGATGTGATATTAGGGATGGACTGGATGTCAAAGTATGGAGGAAGCATTGACTGTGTTAGTAAGTCAATTTGTCTCACCACCCCTGAGGGAAAAAGGATTAAGTATGTATCTAGGCATGCACCAAGGAGTAGCCAAGTGAATACCCTCACGGGAGTTGTTCAGGAGGAAGTGCCTGTAGTGAAGGATTACCCGAATGTTTTTCCAGAGGAGTTACCAGGCATGCCACCGGATAGAGACATCGAGTTTTTGATAGAGCTGTTGCCAGGCACCGGGCCAATATCAAAGAGACCATACCGGATGCCAGCAAATGATCTGGAGGAGATTAAGAAACAGATCAAGGAGTTATTAGAGAAAGGTTACATTCGACGGAGTTCATCACCATGGGGAGCCCCAGTGCTTTTGGTTGAGAAGAAGGATAAGTCTCTAAGAATGGTTGTTGATTATCGTGCGTTAAATGAGGTGACGATCAAGAACAAATACCCACTGCCAATGATCAATGATTTGTTTGACCAGCTGCAAGGAGCCAAGGTGTTTTCAAAGATCGATCCGCGATCTGGATATCACCAGCTGAAGATACGAGAGAAGGACATACCAAAGACATCATTCACCACACGGTACGGGTTGTATGAATATACGGTCATGTCGTTTGGACTGACTAACGCCCCTGCCTATTTCATGAGCATGATGAACAAAGTGTTCATGGAATATTTGGATAAGTTTGTTGTGGTGTTCATTGATGATATAATGGTATACTTGAAGAACGAGGAGGAGCACGAAGAGCATTTGCGTTTAGTTCTTAAGAAACTCAGGGAACATCAGTTGTATGCCAAGTTCAGCAAATGCGAGCTTTGGTTGAAGGAAGTCGGATTCCTTGGACATGTTATATCAGGAGAAGGTATAGCAGTAGATCCCACCAAGGTTCAGTCAGTTACTAAATGGTTGGCACCCACTTCAGTTAGCGAGATCCGCAGTTTTCTTGGACTCGCGGGATACTATCGGAGATTCATTGAGCAAGATTGCGAAGCCAATGACGGAGTTATTGAAAAAGGATACCAAGTTTAAATGGACGGAAGAATGTGAGACGAGTTTTTAGGAGTTAAGGAAACGTTTGACTACAGCCCCAGTGCTGATTTTGCCGGATATACGTAAGGATTTCCAAGTGTATTGCGACGCTTCTCGTCTAGGACTTGGAAGTGTGCTTATGCAGGACGGAAGAGTTGTTTCGTATGCCTCACGACAACTAAAACCGCACAAATTGAATTATTCCACGCATTATTTGGAGTTAGCAGCCGTAGTGCATGAGTTAAAGACCTGGAGACATTACCTTATTGGAAATCATTGTGATGTGTACACTGATCATAAAAGTTTGAAGTACATTTTCACACAGAAGGAGCTGAACCTTAGGCAGAGGAGATGGTTAGAGCTTATAAAGGATTATGACATGAAGCTTCACTATCATCCAGGCAAGGCCAATGTCATAGCAGACGCTTTGAGTCAGAAGAGTTATGCTAACACCCTAGTAAGCAGGGGATTGCCAAAGGAGTTAGCAGAGGATCTCAGGGAACTTCGATTGGAGATTGTTCCTAGAGGTTTGGTTGCAACAATGGAAGTTCAGTCTATATTGTTAGGAAAGATTCGAGAAGCTCAAAAGGATGACAAAGAGATTGCCAAGAGAAAAGAGAGAATGAGCGAAGGAAAGGCCAAAGGTTTTCGTGAGGATGAGCATGACACCTTATGGTTTGAGGACCGTGTTTATGTGCCCAATAACACAGAGATCAGGAAGTTAATACTTCAGGAGGCTCATGACTCACTATACTCGATACACCCCGGAAACACCAAGATGTATTTGGATTTGAAGGAACGTTTCTGGTGGACTGGTATGAACAAGGATATTGCCGAGTATGTAGCCGTATGTGATGTATGTCAGAGAGTGAAGGCTGAGCATCAAAAGCCAGCATACAGCCTATGCCGATACCCAAATGGAAGTGGCATAAACTTGGCATGGATTTCATCACCGGATTGCCCAGGACCAAATCAGGATATGATTCTATATGGGTAGTAGTGGATCGCTTGACCAAAGTAGCTCACTTTATCCCAGTGAAAACCACCTATACAAGTGCAAAGTTGGCCAACATATATATGACCAGGATCTTATGTCTGTATGGAGTTTCGAGGACCATCGTATCAGATAGAGGAACACAGTTTACTTCAAAGTTTTGGCATCATATGCACCAAACTTTGGGGACAAGGTTGGAGTTCAGTACAACATTCCACCTGCAGACAGATGGACAGACCGAGAGAGTCAACCAGATTCTGGAGGATATGTTGAGGGCCTGTGCGCTAGATTATGGATCTAGTTGGGATGACAATTTTCCCTACGCGGAGTTCTCATACAACAATAGCTACCAAGCCAGTTTGAAGATGGCACCGTTCGAAGCCCTGTATGGACGAAGGTGCAGAACACTGTTGACGTGGGATGAAGTCGGAGACCGACAGTTGTTTGGACCAGATTTGATTAAGGAGTCTAGAGAGAAAGTTAAGCTAATCTGAGATAGACTGAAGGTAGCTCAGTCCAGGAAAAAGAGTTATGTAGATTCGAAACGCAAAGAGGTAACCTATGAAATTGGAGATAGAGCATATCTGCGAGTATCACCCTTGCGAGGAGTGAAACATTTTGGAGTTAAGGGAAAACTAGCCTCGAGATTTGTAGGACCATATCGTGTTTTGGAACGTATGGGAGAAGTTGCCTACAAGTTAGAGTTACCTGAAGGACTGTCAGGAGTTCATGATGTATTTCATGTTTCACAGCTGAAGAAGTGTGATTCTCAGATGGCCGATATACCGTTAAGAGATACAGTACCCTTGGAGGCGATTCAGTTGGATAGTGATTTGACCTATGAGGAAAAACCAGTCAGGATTCTTGAATTTGTCAGCCGAGTCACCCGCAGCAAGGTTATCAAGTTTTGCAAAGTTCAGTGGAGCCACCATACCGAGGATGAAGCCACCTGGGAACAAGAGGATGATCTTCGCAAAGACCACCCACACCTATTTTCTAGCCAACCCGAATCTCAAGGGCGAGATTCATCTTAAGGGGGGCAGGTTTGTAACATCCCAAATTTTCAACTTGGAATGTTATACATAGATCATTCATGCATATCATATTTTATTGCATTTTGTTTCTCGATCCTCGAAAACCTAAGCAACTCAAGGACCCTCTGAGAGAGTTGGGGATTTCTTTTATCAAATATTGAAACGAGGATTTTGGTTTTAATTATTTTTCTCTCCGAAAATATTTCATATTAAAATATATGAGAGGAGATAATATGACTTCTCCAAAATAATTGAAATATTGGAGGAAAAAAAATATTAAAATCAAATATTTGATTTTATCCAGAGTTTATTGCTATTTTATTTGCATTAGAAAAATTGCACGTTTTTCAAAACTGCATTTTAAGGCCAAGAAAATGTTCATCTCGTTCTAAATATTTTATTTGGGTGGTGAAAAAAAATTGTTTTGGCATTTTTTGATTTATTTTCTAGGATTTATTTAAGTTCCGGCGAAATTATTTTAGAAAAAATATATCTCAGCGCCCGACTGGGCCGAAGCCCTGCTGAGCCGGCCCGCTAGCCCGCACCGCCGTCTCCCTCTAGGAGACCACGCGAGCGCCACCGCTGCCTGACGCCGAGTCCGGCCGGGAATCCGCCTCCCGTGCCGCTTGCCCCTTCCCCAAGCAGCCCCCCTCCTTAAATACCCGCCACCGGAACCCCCCCAACCCCGCCGCATTTGCCGCCGCGCCGCCGCCTCTGCAGCACTGCCGCCGCCGCCCGCGCACCCCTCCGCCGCAGCCCCGCCTCGCAGGAGGTATGCGCCTCGCCGCCGTTCGTTTTAAAAAAGAACGATCCAGTTTTTTAGAAACCCTAGTTCGTTTTTAGATCGGTTCACCGGTTTTTCTCGGTTTAGTTACTTTGCGGACGTTCGTCCGTACGTTCATTTTAACGAACGGCTTTTGCTCTTTAGTTACAGACAACGAACGTTCATTCGTTAGCCTGTTCGTCAGTTTTCTTTTTCTCGGATTTTCCGCGATTATTTTCAGTCGTGATTTCAGATCCAATTTTTGTTTCAGTTTATCTTTTCGCTCGTTTATCAGAATCAGGCGATTCAAGCGCCTAGATCTTCGTCTTGAAACCCTCTTTCTGTTTAATCAACTTGAACAAGATTTTGGTTCTGTAAAATTTGACCTTAGTCCAGATTAGTAAACGGATCTTGTTTCTTTCGCAGTTTGAGTTTCGTTGCTCCGTTTGATTTGATTCTTTTCGCAAACCGAAGTTCTTAAGTTGAACTTTCTGGCTAGATCTTCTTATTTGAGATTTACCCGTGTTTCTTTGCTTGATTGCTTATGTATGCTATTTTTTGTTTGTGATAGAACACCCGGAGTGCGAAGTGTGCTACTACAAGTCCCTGGGTTTTGCGGATCGTCAGCAAGGCAAGTAACACATTGATCATACTCCTTCCTTACCCAGTTTTATGCATTAGTTCCAATCCTCAAACATTGCATGATTAGGATGTGATTAACATGTGGATTGGGAAGTAGTTGATGAGGTAGAACCTATTGCCCTATTATATTCAAACCTTGGGAGTTACTTCTACGTATTGCTTATATTGCTATGCTATGCTCGTAGACGTGGTTTGGGTGAGTGAATCCATGACAGACGTGACATTATTAATTAATGGTTCAACTTAAGGTGGCAACTTAAATACACATCTGGGTGGATTGTTTGTTGGGCACCTGGGGAATCCAGTGTTGTCCTAGGATATCCTGGAGTGCTCGTGTGATCATCCTAAGGTCCGCCACCCAGGCTCAAAGGGAACTGAGATATTTTCATGCTAGAAACTTCCGTGTGCAGCCACAGGCTATTATGGGCTCTAGCATAGTTGAGTAAGTTGCGTGAAGCTCCCGAAGAGGTGGATCAGTAGGTAGAGGGATGTAGGTTGGTATGGTCTGCCCGGAGTAAGGAGTTAATGCTTCTGAAAGACTGTGTCTCGGTCATCCGTTTCTCAAATACCATGTAGTGCGAGAAATCCAACAGAGGAGATCGAGTCTTGTGGGGAAAAGTGTGCAAACCTCTGCAGAATGTATAAACTAATCATGGTTAGCCATGTCCCCGATTATGGACATCTTTAGTATCTAGTACTTGGAGTATCCTCAGTATCTCATCACTATTAAATAATATTGCTGGGTTGTTAATTACTTTACTTGGGATTGAGTTGGAGGAACCTTCTCAATGATGTTTCAACTACCATGATAGTTAAATAAAATCTATTCCTTTATTGTAGGGAAAAATTGGCTTTTCGCAAAAACTATAACCATAGAGCTTTCCACCAGCCAAATATGCATGTAGTGATAGCATTATTCTGTTCTTGCTCTACTGTGTTATTTTGCCAGCATATTCCATGTGCTGACCCGTTTTCGGGCTGCAACGTATTATGTTGCAGACTTTTTAGATGAGGAGTAAGGTTCGTTAGGTCATTGTCGTGCAGCTCAGCTATGCCGTTGGAGTTTATGGACTCACTTTATCTTCCAAGCCTTCCGCTGTTATCGTATTAGATGGCCTTAAGCCATATTTATTGTAATGAGTTCTCTTTTTAGACATTCGATGTAATAAGTGTGTGATTTCTACTCTGTTATAAATCCTCGAGTATTGTGTGTGTCAGCATTACCGATCTAGGGATGACACTGAAGCACAGAGACTTGAACGTTTGAGGTCGGGTCGCTACACCCTTCATGGGCTAGCACTATATATAGACCCCCTCCTCCTCCTAGTTAGGGTTAGCATTGTGTTAGCTCATATGTGAGATAGAGCTTCGCTCATCCATCCGGATCTAGTCCATTGCGAGGGACCGCTACCTCTTCGGAGAATATCCACCTTGGATTCAAGACCCCTTCATGGGAGGACCCCTCAAGACCTCCTCACGGAGATGAACTAGTTACCTCTTGTATCGTCCTTTGTTGAATTCGAATCGTGTATCTCTTTGTGTTTCGAGGATCTAGGATATGTGTGACCGAATCTTGTTGGTTTGAGTGTTTCTCTCGTGTTTCCCCTCGTGATTCCCCCTTGTGTTCTTCGTGTTCATCGCGGGATCCGCTCCTTTCGTGAAAGATCGGCCATCTAGGGTTCCACCCTACATCTGATAGTGCCTCGAGGGCCAGAGATGCTGTTTTGTTTTCAGCGCGGAGTTCTATGTCCGGATCACTGGCGAGAGTGATAATACCGCTGGGCCCAGGCATCTTGAGCTTCATATACCCGTAATGAGGTATGGCTTGAAAGCGCGTGAATGCGTCCCACCCTAACAGGGCGTGATATCTACTATTGAAAGGGGCCACTTGGAAGGTTATCTTTTCAGACCGATAGTTCTCCGGTGTGCCGAATACCACGTCGAGCTTAATTTTTCCCGCGCATCTTGCTTCCCGACTGGGAATGATTCCTTGAAAGGACATATTACTTTGCTAGATGCGGCTTCTGTCTATTTACATTTTACTGAGTGTGTCCTCGTAAATGAGGTTCAATCCGCTACCGCCGTCCATGAGCACTTTAGTGAGTTGAAAGCCATCCACAATTGGGTTGAGGACCAAGGCGTCCGGTGCCCGAACTGACCGGAATTTTGGTTCCTCATTGGCATTAAAAGTTATTGCCGTGTCATTCCAGGGATTTATTGTTGCGACTTGGCATACTTCAGTGAGGTCAGGGAGTGTTCTCTTACGTCGATTGTTTGAAGTGAAAGTCTCGAAGACCGTCAATACTCTGAGGTCGTCATCTTCCGGAAAGTGTGCCTCTGAGGTATTTTTGGTGAGGATATCCTCGCGGCTCTTGGCTACTTGCTGGAGTATCCAACATGCTCTAAGGCTGTGGGTTGGTTTGGTATCCGGTGTCGTGTGTATTTTGCATGGCCTATCAAGCCATCCTTCAAGAACGGTGCCACGTCCCGTAATGGGTTTGATTTTCTTGCCTACAGGGTCAGGTGCCCCGTGGGGGTGCACCCTTTTTGCCCGCCAGGGAGGTGGTGTGAAGGTCGATGGTTCCCAGTGAGTTGTCTGAGTTTTCCAGGCGCTTTCCATTGCGCAGTACTTCTCTACTATGGTTGCCAAGTCAGCGAAGTGTAGTATGCGATGGTGGTTGAGGGCGTTGAGGATTCCTTTATTCATGCAATTATTGCGGAATGCTAAAATCGCGTCCTTGTCACAGCAATATTTAACCTTCTCCTTGACAAGGAGGAATTTGGCCCGGAAGTGATGGACTGTTTCCTGAGGCTGCTGCCATACGTACATGAGGTCACATATATCTGGGGGACCGAAATTGCTTGGCGAATATTGCTTTTGGTGGGTGGGTGGCATTAAATCCGGATGATTCCGAGTTTATTAGTTCGGGATCCGGGATGTCCAATGATTCCTTAGGCTCAACGTCCGATTCGAAGTTTGGAAGACCGGGAATGTCACCCCGCAGACGAGTATCCGGCTCTATGAGCTCGGAAATCCGAACATAGCTTGTTTTCAGCATTGTTGAGGAAATCGTTAACTGGTAGCTGCTCGGTTGGCTGGCGAGTAGGGGATTAATCAGTGAATCGGCAAGTTAATTGGCCATTTAATCAATTAATCGGGTGATTTTTTAGTTTATCGGCTACTCTGTGACCCTACGAGTAGGGATTAATCGGCAAGTTAACTGGTTAATCGGATGAATTCTTGAACAGGGGTTTTCAGTATAGGGGAAGAGCTGTTGTTGCTTTGCTCCTCTACGACCGCTATCAGATGGGTGATCGGCGGAGATTTGATTTCTCTCTGATCGGGTTTAAGCCCAATCTGATCAAAGTCCGTAGCGACTCCCAGGGCGGCGATGCGATCCAGGAGTTCGTTTAAGGACGACAAATCCGTCGGATCCATCTGCTTGGAGTATTCAGAGTCGACACAGAGATGATTTTCGATGACTTGGGAAGTCATCATCGGCTTAAAGGACGAATGGGCGGCCATGGTGAAGCTGCCCAGCCGGAGGGTTTGGCCTGAGGCCAGGGCTCCTCCGGAAGTGATACCGTCCTTGATAACATGGCGAGCCATCAATCCTGTTGTCGACGCAATAGAGGAACTCTGAATGAAAGCACCAATGTCGGTGTCAAAACTGGCAGATCTCAGGTAGGGGGTCCCAAATTGTGCGTCTAAGGATCGATGGTAACAGGAGACAAGAGACAGATGTTTTACCCAGGTTCGGGCCCTCTTGATGGAGGTAATACCCTACGTCCTACTTGATTGACTTTGATGAGTATAGGGGTTACAAGAGTTGATCTACCACGAGATCGTAATGGCTAAACCCTAATTGTCTAGCCTATATGATTATGATTGCCTCTATGGACTAAACTCTCCGGCTTATATAGACACCGGAGGGGGCTAGGGTTGTACAGAGTCGGTTTACAGAGAAAGGAATATTCATATCTACATGCTAAGCTTGCCTTCCACGCCAAGAAGAGTCCCATCCAGACACGGGAGGAAGTCTTCTGTCTTGTATCTTCATGGCCCATTAGTCCGGCCCATGTCACATAGCCCAGACGCCTAAGGACCCCTTAATCCAGGACTCCCTCACCAACCAATCAAGTACCGAACGCACGACACCTCCGCAGTCTGCACACGTTCATCTCGGTGACATCCCTCGAACTCTAGATCCAGCTGAGGCCGAGGGAGAGTTTCGTCAACACGACAGCGTGGTGACAGTGATGATGAAGTTACCGACGTAGGGCTTCGCCTAAGCACTACAACGATATGACCGAGGTGTGCAACTGTGGAGGGGGCACCACACACGGCTAAAAGATCAACTTGTGTGTCTATGGGGTGCCCCCTCCCCCGTATATAAAGGAGGGGAGGAGGAGGAGGGCCGGCCTCAAGGGGCGCGCCCAAAGGGGGATTCCTACTCCTAGTAGGAGTAGGTTTCCCCCTTTGCTAGTCCAAGTAGGAGAAGAAGGAAGGAGAGGGAGAGGGAGAAGGAAAGAGGGGCGCGCCGCCCCCTCCTAGTCCAATTCGGACCAGCCCATGGGGCGCGCGCTGCCTCCCCTTGTGGCCCTTCTCTCCTTTCCACTAAAGCCCAATAAGGCCCAATACTTGCCCGAGTGAATTCTCGTAAATCCCTGGTTCTCTAAAAAATACCCGAATCACTCGGAACCTTTCCGATGTCTAAATATGGCCTTCCAATATATGAATCTTTACCTCTCGACCATTTTGAGACTCCTCGTCATGTCCGTGATCTCATCCGGGACTCCGAACAAGCTTCGGTACATCAAATCACATAACTCATAATACATATCGTCATCGAACATTAAGCGTGCAGACCCTACGGGTTCAAGAACTATGTAGACATGACCGAGACACATCTCTGGTCAATAACCAATAGCGGAACCTGGATGCTCATATTGGTTCCTACATATCCTATGAAGATCTTTATCGGTCAAACCGCACAACAACATACGTTGTTCCCTTTGTCATCGGTATGTTTCTTGCCCGAGATTCGATTGTCGGTATCATCATACCTAGTTCAAGATCGTTACCGACAAGTCTCTTTACTCATTCCATAATGCATCATCTCGTAACTAACTCATTAGTTACATTGCTTGCAAGGCTTATAGTAGTGTGCATTACTGAGAGGCCCCAGAGATACCTCTCCGACAATCGGAGTGACAAATCCTAATCTTGACCTATGCCAACTCAAGAAACACCTTCGGAGACACCTATATAGCATCTTTATAATCACCCAGTTATGTTGTGACGTTTGATAGCACACAAGGTGTTCCTCCGGTATTCAGGAGTTGCATAATCTCATAGTCAGAGGAACATGTATAAGTCATGAAGAAAGCAATAGCAATAAAACTCAACGATCATAGTGCTAAGCTAACGGATGGGTCTTGTCCATCACATCATTCTCTAATGATGTGATCCCATTCATCAAATGACAACACATGTCTATAGTTAGGAAACATAACCATCTTTGATTAACGAGCTAGTCAAGTAGAGGCATACTAGGGACACTTTGTTTTGTCTATGTATTCACACATGTACTAAGTTTCTGGTTAGCATGAATAATAAACATTTATCATGATGTAAGGAAATATAAATAACAACTTTATTATTGCCTCTAGGGCATATTTCCTTCATTTCTGGAATGCTGCAGGGGCCGCCTCCGCGCGAGCCTCAAGGGATGGGGCGCGAACCAAGGACGAGATGACAAGCTACTCAGGGTGAGTCTTGTCGACGAAATCGCGCGTCTCGACGCCCCGGCTGATGAGAGGACCTTCTCAGAGCAAGAATGGGTGCACCGCTATGCCATGGAAGCGCAAGTCGAAGCTCTACTTCGTGCCGAGGAGGAATACTGGAGGCACCGGGGCGGCATCAAGTGGACTCTTAAAGGGGACGCCAACACCAAGTACTTTCATGCCTATGCTAATGGTAGATGTCGGAAATGTGCGATCCTTCGGTTGCAATCAGAACATGGGTTGCTGTTGCGCCAAGCGGATATAATGAAACACGTTTATGAGTTTTATATCCAACTAATGGGGACAAACGAGGACCAAAGGGCTGGTTTGCGCTCGGATTTCAGGTTGCCCTCTCAGTTAGTCCTTGACAGCAAGAAAGCGGAGCTGGGACTTGCGTTCCTCCCCAAGGAAATTGACGACGCGCTCATGAGCATGAAGTCGGACACTGCACCGGGCCCGGACGGGTGGCTGGTTGCAATGTTCAAACACTTTTGGCCCCTGCTCCGCGATCACATTTTCGAGGTGTACAACGGCTTTATGCGGGGTTCGGTAGAAATCGCTAGGCTCAACTATGGTGTTCTACCGTTGATCCCCAAAGTGGCGTGGGCGGACAACATCCGCAAGTATAGACCCACCGCGCTCATCAACGTGCCATTCAAGATTTGTGCTAAAGTGTGCACAACTCGTCTAGTCCCAATCGCGCAATGCACGATAAGCTGAGCACAATCTGCTTTCATCCGCGGGCGGCACATCCTGGATTTCCCACTTGCAGTACGCCAATGACACGTCACTGCTGTTCCAGCTGGACCATCCCAGCATGGCCACGGTCAAAGCCCTTCTCCTTAGCTTCGAGCTCATGTCCGGGCTGAAGATCAACTTCCACAAGTGTGAAGTTATGTCCATGGGATTGGACGCGGAGGAGGGCAGGTGCATCGTGGACTTGCTCAACTGCAAAGTGGGCAAGTTCCCCTTCACGTATTTAGGGTTGCCTTTAGATACCAAACGCCTAACGATCGATGATTGGGCTCTGATACTTCTCCAACGTATCTATAATTTATGAAGTATTCATGCCATATTTACAACAACTTTATATGATTTTGGTATGATTTGCATGGAACTAACCCAGACTGACGATGTTTTCAGCAGAACTACCATGGTGTTGTTTTTTTGTGCAGAAATGAAAGTTCTCCAAATGAGCTAAAACTTTTTGATGATTTTTTTGGAACAAAAAAGACCCCGGAAGCTTCGTGGAAGGACCAGAAGGTGAAGGAGTAGAGCACAAGACACGGGGACGCGCCTGGCCCCCTTGCGTGTGCCCCGGTGGGTTGTGCTCACCTCGAGGCCCATCTTCGCGTGAAACCAATGCCAGAAAATCCTATAAATAGAGCAACCATCAGAAATAACCCTAGATTAGAAGTTCCACCGCCGCATGCCTCTATAGCCACCGAAAACCAATAAAGACCCCGTTTCGGCACCCTGCCGAAGGGGGGAATCTTCTTCGGTGGCCATCTTCATCATCCCAGCGGCCACCACGATGAGGAGGGAGTAGTCCACCCTCGGGGTTGAGGGTTTGTACCAGTAGCTATGTGTTTAATCTCTCTCTCTCTCTCGTGTTCTTGAGATGTCACGATCTTGATGTATCGCGGGCTTTGTTAATATAGTCGGATCATATGGTGTTTTCCCGTCTCTATCTTGTTGTGATGAATTGAGTTTTTCCCTTTGATATTTCGTTGGTAGTGGATTGAATACTTTTATGGACTTGAGAGCACTTTATATATGTCTTGCATACGAATACTCGTGGTGACAATGGGGTATCATATTGATTCACTTGATATGTGTTTTGGCATTCAACCCGCGGATTCCCGCGGCGACATTGGGGTAATCTATGCATAGGGGTTGATGCACGTTCTCGTCTTTTGTTTCTCCGGTAGAAATCTTGCAGCACTCTTTGAGGTTCTTTGTGTTGGATTGAGTATTACAAATCTGCAATTATTTGGTGTTATTTTAATACGAACCCTTGGATAGATCGATTGGAAAGAATAGCTTCGAGGTGGTTTTGTACCCTATAAACGACTTCTTCTTATGCTCTCTGCTAGATAGGAACTTTGGAGTGATTCTTCGTTGCATGTTGAGGCATGGTTATATGATCCAATTATATTAGCATTATTGAGAGATTGCACTAGCGAAAGTACGGACCCTAGGTCTCATTTTTAAGCATTGCAATACCGTTTTTGTGTCCGTTTACTATTTGCTACCTTGTTTCTTTTATTTATTAAGATTATAAAAATATATTTCTACTATCCATATTACACTTTTATCACCATCTCTTCGCCGAACTAGTGCACCTATACAATTTGCCATTGTATTGGGTGTGTTGGGGACACAAGAGATTTCTTGTTTTTGGTTGCAGGGTTGTTCGAGAGACACTATCTTCATCCTATGCCTCCCACGGATTGATAAACCTTAGGTTATCCACTTGAGGGAAAATTGTTACTGTCCTACAAAACTCTACGCTTGGAGGCCCAACATGTGTCTACAAGAATAAAGTTGTGTAGTAGACATCAAGCTCTTTTCTGGCGCCATTGCCGGGGAGGTTAGGTAAGCGGCAGTCACATCCCATCAATGAAGCTCTTTTCTGGCGCCGTTGCTGGGGAGGTGAGTGCTTGAAGGTATATCTTTAGATCTTGCAATCGAATATTTTAGTTTCTTGTTTTATCACTAGTTTGGTTTATAAAAGAAAACTACAAAAAATGGAATTGAGGTTGCATCATATTATTCATCTTTATAATGTATTTCATGAAAATGATGGAAATGAAAATTGTGCTCAATAGATAGAAGAAGAATTCAATAGAATGTTTGGTATAAATGATGAGCATGATTGCAATGTTTTTAGTATGAATTCTTTGAATATCCATGATGCTAATGATATGCAAAGCCATAAGCTTGGGGATACTATGTTTGATGAAGATGATATTTTTAGTCCCCCAAGATTTGATGTGCAAATTTTTTATAATGATTTCATGCCTCCTATTTATGATGATTATAATGATGAAAGTGAATTTGGAGAGGTCATGACTTTATTTAGTGATGAATCCACCATTTTGGATGAGGCTTCAATTGACTATGATAACAAAGTTCCTACCTATGATGATTATGGTGATGACATGTATGCTACAAAGAATAATGATAACCATGAAACTTGTCATCATGAATTTAATTTTCAATCTCATGATAGTTATTTTGTTGAGTTTGCTCCCACCACTATTGATGAGAAGAAGTTTGTTTATGTGGTGAGTGATAAAATTTGTATGCTTGTGGATCATGAAAAGAATGCTTTATGTGATAGTCGTATTGTTAAATTCATTCATGATGCTACTGAAAATTACTATGAGGAAGGAACTTATGCTTCTACACATCTCAATAGTATCAACTTTCCTCTCTATGTGTTGAAAGTCTTGAAGTTTTGCTTGTTTTGCCTTCCTATGCTAGTTGATTCTTGTTCCCATAAATTGTTTGCACACAAAATCCCTATGCATAGGAAGTGGGTTAGGCTTAAATGTGCTTGACATGTGTTTCATGATGCTCCCATTATGTTTCAATTCTTATCTTTTATGCAAGCATGATTGAAATCATCATGCCTAGCTAAAATGCATTAAAGAAAAGCTCTTGTTGGGAGACAACCCAAAATTTACCCCTACTATTTTATGTGTTAACATGATTAGGCTACTGTATTTTTTGACAGAAAGACTGTAACGGAACCCCCTACAGTATAATTGGTGCAACAAACCCAAATTGCAAGTACCATGCCTTGAACCTGGGTGGGTGGGAAGGCATCAGCCCCTTCCCACCACTAGGCTATGTCTTAGTCTGCATGATTAGGCTACTGTAGTAATCATTTTTATAGCTTTCGTTTCAATGAAGTGCCAAGTAAGACCTTTGGGATGGTCTATGGTGATAGTTGATTTGATCTTGCTGAAAAAACGAAATTTTTGCGCCCAGTAAAATAATTTTCATTTTTTACAGAAGCATGATAAAATACTGATTCTTTTTGCAGAATATTAATAGACAAATTCCCAAGGTTGTCCTAAGCTTACAAAACTTTTGGAGTATCATAAGTATGTCTGGAGTACAGATTACTACAGACTGTTCTGTTTTTGACAGATTCTGTTTTGAATGCATAGTTTGCTTGTTTTCTAGTTTCTATGACTTATATTGCTCAATATAAATTGTGGAAATTATATGCTGCAGTAGGAATTGTGTGGAAACAATTATGAATCTTGTCTTTTACAGTACCAAAGTTAAATGGTTTGCTCTTTATCATACTAACCTATCTCACGAAGTTTCGTTAAGTTTTGTGTGATTGAAGTTTTCAAGTTTTGGGTGAGATGTCAATATGAGGAGAATAAGGAGTGACAAGACCCTAACTTGGGATTACCAAGGCACCCCAAGGTAATATTCAAGGAAGATCCAAGAAACTAAGCTTGGGGATGCCCCGGAAGGCATCCCCTCTTTCGTCTCTAACATTATCGGTAACCTCACTTGAGGCTATATTTTTATTCGTCACATGACATGTGTTTTGCTTGGAGCATCATTGTATTTTGCTAGGATTTGCTTGCTGTTAGTTAGAATAATGTTTTGTGAAATCACAAGTGCTCCCTAGGTGGTTTTGATAATTGATGACAACATATCTCTTGTTGGACTAACATTTTGATCTAGCATGTTTCAGATAAGTTCAACAATGGAGTGGCATGGACTAAAGGTTGTGGGAACTCCTTCAAGATGCTAAGGACAAAGGATTGGCTAAAGCTTCAAGCTCAAGACTCTTCATTTTATATTTTAGTGATCCAAGATCACATTGAGTCTTTAGGAAAAGCCAATACTATCAAGGAGGGATGAGGTGTTGCTTAATGAGCCTCTTGCTTCATGTGCTTAATGATATGCTCCAAAATCCTCAACTACTTTCCCATATCCACATATGACCTAAAACCTAAGCCAAACTCAGTCCTACCGATTCTTCCTATCCGGCGCCATCGAGTTTCACTTGTCATAAGCCACTGCCAAACCCTAATCAGTTCGGTCTCACCGATGGGATCTCGGTCTCACCGAGATGGGCTTGCAAACTCTCTGTTACCCATTGCAATATTCTCGGTCCCACCGAGATATGCAATCGGTCCCACCGAGTTTGCTTGACCAAATCTCAGTTTCACTTATTACCCAAATCGGTCCCACCGAGTTTGAGTAATCGGTCAAACCGAGTTTTGGATTTACCCTAACCCTAGCACATCGGTCCCACCGAGTTGATCCAGTCGGTCCCACCGAAATCACTAACGGTCACTAGGTTTACATTTTCGGTCCGACCGAGTTTATTGATTCGGTCCCACCGAGATTGGAAAACTGTGTAATGGTTGGATTTTGTGTGGAGGCTATATATACCCCTCCACCTCCTTCTCATTCGATGAGAGAGCTATCAGAACGCACACACCATTCCAACTCATATGTTCTGAGAGAGAACCACCTACTCATGTGTTGAGACCAAGATATTCCATTCCTACCATATGAATCTTGATCTCTAGCCTTCCCAAGTTGCTTTCCACTCAAACCTTCTTTCCACCAACTCCAAATCCTATGAGAGAGAGTTGAGTGTTGGGGAGACTATCATTTGAAGCACAAGAGCAAGGAGTTCATTACCTACACACCATTTGTTACTTCTTGGAGAGTGGTGTCTCCTAGATTGGCTAGGTGTCACTTGGGAGCCTCCGACAAGATTGTGGAGTTGAACCAAGGAGTTTGTAAGGGCAAGGAGATCGCCTACTTCGTGAAGATCTACCGCTAGTAAGGCAAGTCCTGTGTGGGCGATGGCCATGGTGGGATAGACAAGGTTGCTTCTTCGTGGACCCTTTGTGGGTGGTTGCTTCTTCGTGGACCCTTCGTGGGTGGAGCCCTGTGTGGACTCGTGCAACCGTTACCCTTGGGTGGAGCCCTGTGTGGACTCGCGCAACCGTTACCCTTCGTGGGTTGAAGTCTCCATCAACGTGGATGTAGGATAGCACCACCTATCCGAACCACGGAAAAACATCCGTGTCTCCAATTGCGTTTGAATTCTCCAAACCCTTCTATTTACATTCTTGCAAGTTGCATGCTTTACATTCCGCTGCTCATATACTCTTTGCATGCTTGCTTGATATGTATTGTGTGTGTTGAAATTGTGCCTAAATTCCACTTAAACCGAAAAAGCTTAAAAATTGCAACTTTACCACTAAGTGTCTAATAACCCCCCTCTAGACACATCTACTTCTAGATCCTACATTTTGCATCTTTTATTTCAATAGAAGTGTCAAGGATAGCCTTTACCATGCTTATTTTGCAAGTCTACATGTTGCTGTTTGAAAACAGAAAGTTTACCGTTGTTGCGAAAATTCCCTAGAAAAGTCAGAATGTGATAAAATGTTGAAACTTTTTGCAAAAAAAGCTCTGATAAAATTTCTACAGTGTGGTAAATTGTCATAATTTTTGGACTTAAAGAAGTATTGATACTCTTGCATTCTTTACAGACTGTACTGTTTTGGCAGATTGCTGTTATGTTTGCATTGTTTGCATATGTTTGCTTGTTTAATGATTCTATTTGAGGATAGGATTATTAAATATGCAGAGGCATTTAGTATGCAATGTTGAATAATAATTTTAGTGACTTGCTACAGTAGGGAATGATAATGTTTTTGCATTGGTTTATACTAACTTATCTCATGAGTTCTTGTTGAGTTTTGTGTGGATGAAGTCTTTTGAGATTTAGGAAAACCGTGATATGAGAGGAATTAAGGAGATACAAAAGCACAATCTTGGGGATGCCCAAGGCACCCCAAGATAATATTTCAAGAAGTCACAAGCATCTAAGCTTGGGGATGCCCCAGTAGGCATCCCACCTTTCTTCTTCAACAATTATCGGTTAGTATCGGTTGAGTCTAAGTTTTTGCTTCTTCACATGATGTGTGCTATTCTTAGAATGTCATTTTATTTTATTTTTTGCTTTCTGTTTTAATAAATTACTTAGATCTGGAAGTTTTTAAATAAGAGAGAGTCCTCACATAGCTACCTATTTACTTAACTACTCGCTTGATCTTCACTTATATATTTTTGGAGTAGCTTGTCATTTGCTCTAGTGCTTCACTTATATCTTTTTGAGCATGGTGTGCTTTAGTATTTTTGAAGAAATTCTCTCTTGCTTCACTTAAGTTAATTTGAGAGAAATAAATTTTATGCTCATGATCTTCACTTATATTTGTTTGAGATTATCAAAAGCAATACATGAAAATTAGTCCCAAAGCGATAGATATCCAAGAAGGATATAATAAAAACTTTCATGAAGATCATTGGACAAAATAAACTTGATTCCTTGTAATAGTTTTGACATATGATGATGTGATATGTGAGTCATGTTGATGAGTAATTGTGCTTTAGTAAGAATATTGGTGTTAAGGTTTGTGATTCCCTATGCAAGCACGAAAGTCAATAGTTATGCAATGAAATTATAGCCTACTTGTGGTGCATTATTCGGTGTTAATTATGCTCAATGCTCGCTTATGAGATTATTCGTTTCTTGATTGGTCGCTTTTCAATCTTTTGCTAGCCTTCATTTTGCACTAAGTATGACCACTACTTGTGCATCCAAAATCCTTTAAACCATTTTTGCCATATGAGTCCACTACACCTACCTATATGCGGTATTCTTTTGCCGTTCTAAGAAAATTTGTATGTGCCATCTCTAATTTTCAAAATAAATTTCTCTTTTGTGTGCTCGTACCGCTCGCGAGGCGGTGAGGGGTGGCCAATATTTTCCATGCTAGATGTGTTATCCTCACGATGAGTGTTTATTCACTTGTCATTGCACGAGAGTAAGGAAAAGGTATTAGGGATGCCTAGTCCCGAAATGAAAAATGAATTTACTTTATATTGTCAAATAATAAATTACATGGAAAGTGTTGGTATGGAAGGCACCCGTGGATACGGTTAGCCATGGAAAGTGAAATTATGGTGGAAAAAGGAATAAACTCTATTTTCTGTTTGGGAACCGCCTATGATATATCTAGCATGGAAAGTATTGGGAACTACTCAATCGTTTTCGTTCACAGGAAAAGCATGCCACCCAAAATGTTTTTATCTCTCTTTTTTGCTTTGAGCACTGGCACCTCTACAAATCCCTACTTCCCTCTGCGAAGGGACTATCTATTTACTTTATGCAATTTTTATTTTTATTTAAGTCTCCATCTTCTCTTATAAAGCACCAACTAAGGGGCACTATGATCGTACTTGAGCATTGGATGTAGCTAATATGTGAGTGTGTTTCATGAATGGATCAATGATTGAGCATGATGGACTAGGGATAACTTTCTTTAGTGTTGATATTTTGAAAGACATGCTTGTTTATTGATATGCTTGAGTATTGATATCTTCATGTCAAAACTAGACTATTGCTTTGAACCAGATAAAAGTCCAAATGTCCATACTACAAAAGAAAAGAATAGTGATGAATATGATAGGTAGCTTTCCACAACAAATATTCCATTTTCAATTGCTACTTTATCATGATAAGTTTTATGATAAAGAGTTGCTGTTATGATGCTAGGAAAAGTGATTGAAATTATCATTGATCAAACTTATGCACTTTGCTAGCATTCACACTTCATAAATTATTTCTTTTATTATTTACCTACTTGAGGACGAGTAGGAATTAAGCTTGGGGATGGTGATACGTCCTCAACGTATCTATAATTTATGAAGTATTCATGCCATATTTACAACAATTTTATATGGTTTTGGTTTGATTTGCATGGAACTAACCCGGACTGACGCTGTTGTCAGCAGAACTACCATGGTGTTGTTTTTTTGTGCAAAAATGGAAGTTCTTCAAATGAGATGAAACTTTTTGATGATTTTTTTGCAACAAAAGAGACTCCCGAAGCTTTGTGGATGGACCAGAAGGTGAAGGACTAGGGCACGAGACACCGGGGTGCGCCTGGGCCCTTGTCCGTGCCCCGGTGGGTTGTGCTCTCCTCGAGGCCCATCTTCGCGTGAAACCAATGCCAAAAATTCCTATAAATAGATAAACCATCAGAAATAACCCTAGATCAGAAGTTCTACCGCCGCGGGCCTCTATAGCCACCGAAAACCAATCTAGTCCCTGTTTCGGCACCCTGCCGAAGGGGGAATCATCTCCGGTGGCCATCTTCATCATCCCGGCGGCCACCGCGATGAGGAGGGAGTAGTCCACCCTCGGGGCCGAGGGTTTGTACCAGTAGCTATGTGTTTAATCTCTCTCTCTCTCTGTCGTGTTCTTGAGATGTCACGATCTTGATGTATCATGGGCTTTGTTAATATAGCGGATCATCTGATGTTTTCCCCTCTCTATCTTGTTGTGATGAATTGAGTTTTTCCTTTTGAGATTTCGTTGTTATCAGATTGAATACTTTGATGGATTTGAGAGCACTTGATATATGTCTTGCATATTAATACTCGTGGTGACAATGGGGTATCATATTGATTCACTTGATATGTGTTTTGGCATTCAACTCACGGATTCCCGCAGTGACATTGGGGTAATCTATGCATAGGAGTTGATGCACGTTCTCGTCTTTTGTTTCTCCGGTAGAAATATTGGGGCACTCTTTGAGTTTCTTTGTGTTGGATTGAGTATTATGAATCTGAAATTATTTGGTGTTATTTTAGTACGAACTCTTGGATAAATCGATCGGAAAGAGTAGCTTCGAGGTGGTTTCATACCCTACAAACGACTTCTTCTTATGCTCTCCGCTAGATAGGAACTTTGGAGTGATTCTTCGTTGCACGTTGAGGGATGGTTATATGATCCAATTATATTTGCATTGTTGAGAGAATGCACTAGCGAAACTACGGACCCTAGGCCTCATTTTTAAGCATTGCAATACCGTTTTTGTGTCTGTTTACTATTTGCTACCTTGTTGCTTTTATTTATTCAGATTATAAAAATATATTTCTACCATCCATATTACACTTTTATCACCATCTCTTCGCCGAACTAGTCCACCTATACAATTTGCCATTGTATTAGGTGTGTTGGGGACACAAGAGATTTCTTGTACTTGGTTGCAGGGTTGTTTGAGAGAGACTATCTTCATCCTATGCCTTCCTCTGATTGATAAACCTTAGGTCATCCACTTGAGGGAAAATTGCTACTGTCCTACTAAACTCTGCGCTTGGAGGACCAACACGTGTCTATAAGAATAAAGTTGCGTAGTAGACATCAGGCTCTGCTCTGCGCTAAGATTGGGAGAAAGGTGTGTCCTCGGCTTGGCAAATTCCTTTCCTCCGCAGCTAGGTTAGTTCTCATGAACTCGAGCCTATCTTCCGTGCCAATGTTTCCGATGGGCCTCTTCCTTTTGGCCAAAGGAGTCCACGCCAAGATGGACACACCTCGGTTGTGTTTCTTTGGGAAGGCACGGGCTCGAAGCACAAGTATGACTTAGTGAAGTGGGCTGCGGTGTGTCGTCCCAAGGCCTCGGGGGGCCTCGGGATCACCAATACCAGAATCCTAAACATTGCACTCATGTGCAAGTGGATCTGGAAGATCTCACAAGGGGTGACAGGCTTGTGGGTCGATCTTCTTCGTGCAAAATACTTCGTGAACGAGAACTTTTTCGAAGGAGCAGCAAGGGGCTCTCTGTTCTTGAACAGCATCCAATCCCTCAAACCGCCACTCGCCATGGGTGAAAAATACACCATTAGAGACAGCAGATCGGCCAGGTTCTGGCTCGACTTTTGGGTGGGTTTTCCCAACCTCTCTAGGAAAAGTTCCATGACTTGTACGTAATAGCTGTCGACCCGAACCTGACTGTGGCCTCAGCCTTAGCCTCGTCCCCCCCCCCCCCCCCCCCCCCCCGACGATTCATTTCCGCCGAGAGCTCAATGACCAAGAGCGGGCGAACCATGCGGCGATGCTCGATCTCATCAGCCCGACCTTGCTTTCCGCTAGAGCTGACTTGGTGACTTGGGCGCTCACCGCGTCCGTCAAATTTACAGTAAAATCGCTCTACCACAAGCTTTGCCAGGGGTGACCCAGCTGCTGGTTAAGGGCCTCTGGAAGGCCCGATTACCGCTCAAAATCAAAGTGTTTTTGTGGCAACTGTTCCGCAGTAGACTGCCCACGTCTGATAATGTGGCAAAATGACAGGGGCCGTCGAATGGCACATGTGCGGTCTGTGAGGTAGTTGAGGATGCAAAACACGTCTTTTTTCGCTGCCCTTTGGCTAGGTTGGTCCGAACCACGGCAGGAGTGTCTTGGAACTCAAGGTCCATCGATGATCTGGTGGCCATTCTTGACTCGGTCCATGGGGCGGAAAACATGTGTTGTGGAGCTGTGTTGGGGCATTGTTCTGGGCGCTTTGGTTGACTAGCAACAAAATTACTATTGAGGGGATCTTCCTGACCCACCTGACTAATGTTATCTACAAATGCAATATGTTCCTGCAGTAGTGGAGTCCGTTGGCGAGGCGCAAGGATACTAAGAGGATGCTGTATGCTCAAGACCATCTTCGCTAGGTGTATGTGATGGCTAGGGAGCCAGTTTCCACTTCTTAAAGAAGTGGCCTTTTGTTCGCCCGCGAGCCTGCGTGCTCAGTGTTTGGTCCTCGAGCCATGTAACTCTTGCTCGTGGTCTTTCGGCCTTGAACCCTATGACTTCTCTCGTGTGTGGCCTGAGGCTGTTGATGTGTGTATAAGGTTTGGATATATCGGTACGCTGCCTATGTTGTGGGGTTTATTAATTTAAAACTGGACGTGCATAGCATCTTATTTCTAAAACCACCGTTCGTCGTCCAGAAGATGCGCATCGGCATCCTCGACATCCACGCCAACGCACACGAGCAGGAGCGTCACCAAGCCATCGCAATCATCACTTCTTCAACCTCGGGCGCCGCCACAAGTTCCTGTCGATTCACTCGACCTCGTTCCTCTCCGGCTACCTCGACCCCCCGCAACGCGTTTGCAGTGAGAAACCTCACCGAACCCCTCTACAATTGCCTCGGATTCGAGCTGTATCGCACCACAATAGTCGTCGTGTTCCGGCTGTAGCCCTGCTGCTCCGCCATGTCCGATGTCGTCGTTTTAGCTAACCCCGAGATGTGTCTGTGCCACCGTTGAGTTCGTAGGGCCTCTAGGGTGTCGCTTGGCTCGTAAAACATCTCAATCTGCCCCTGCATCACCTGGCCGCGCTCGTCGCGAACTCCTAGCCGCCTCGGCTGCGCTCCCCTGCTACTCCCATTGCTGCTGTTGCTGCTACGTGCTACTGCTTCTACTGCTGCATACAGCTTGATGTTCGCCCGCCCACGCAGCTCTGCTGCCTGCGGCTCGTCCCCTCCCCGCGCCGCGCGGTGCCTCTACGACCTGGTGCACGCTCGCGCGCTGTGCTGCTGTGACTCGCCGCCCCGCCATCTGCCATTGACGCTGCTGTCGTTGCCGTGCGCCGCGCTCGCCTTACCTGGCCTCGCCCCGACTAGCCGCTGCACGCCGCCACCCCTATGCATTGCTGGGCTCTCACGACCGCTGCCGCCTACTTTGCTCGCCGCTGCCGCCTGCGTCTGTGCACCGCCTGCCGCTCCCCGTGATCGTAGCCGGCCGCTGCCTACCCTTGCCACCGCGGCCACCTCCGTGTCCCTTGCCACCACAGAATGATGCGGAACACCGCCCCCGTTCAGTAGAGCTTAGGCCCGGTCCAAATGGTCGTCGGAATCGGCCAAACAACCATCGCCGGAGCTCAGCCTCGTCGTCGTTGACACCAGTGATGTGGCATCATTATCCACTTAATTAACCCCCACCTGATCCCCACTGATAGCGGGCCCCAGGCCACTAATTAAATCTGTTAGTTTTAATAAAAACTGTTTTTAGGCCCGGAGTCACTGACATGCGGGTCCCGCTGGACCTGTTGACCGGTCAAAAGTTGACCAGTCAACTGTTGTGTCAGCAGTTGACTGGCCCCACCTTTCGGCCACTGGTGCATCTATGGGTGCACTGCACCAGGTGCAACCATCCCTTTTTCTGCTTTTTTCGAATTAACATATTTTCAGAAAATTTGTTAAAACTTTGGAAAATCATATAAAGTAAACCATAACTCCAATGAAAATAATTTATATATGAAAGTTGCTCACAAAAATCCAATGAATCCGAATGTATGGTCCGTTTATCTGTCACATGCCCCTAGAATGCTGAACATGGAATCGTCCCCTCTCTTTCATTTGTCCGGAATCCGTCTAACACCGGGAAATCATCCTCAGATGTTTTCCCCCTCCGTCTGCAACGTGTAGCACTACGTTAGGTCAACCCTAGCTCTGCATATCGTCATGTCATGCTCAGTGATGCATCTGTTTGCACTGTATTTACTATTTCTTCCCCCTCTTCTCTCCGGTAGATCCCGAGACCAATGATGCCCCTGTGATCGACTATGTCACCGACGACACTTCTTCCTTTTTAGCAGAGCTTCCAGGCAAGCAAACCTCCCATTGATCATTTTGATATCGCCCATTCCCTTCTCTCTTATGCTTGCTGTCGGTGTCAAAACCGGCGGATCTCGGGTAGGGGGTCCCGAACTGTGCGTCTAGGCCGGATGGTAACATGAGGCAGGGGACGCGATGTTTTACCCAGGTTCGGGCCCTCTACCCGAGATCCGCCGGTTTTGACACCGACATTGGTGCTTTCATTGAGAGTTCCTCTGTGTCGTCGCTGTTAGGCTTGATGGCTCCTACTATTATCGATAGCGATGCGGTCCAGGGTGAGACTTTTCTCCCCGGACAGATCTTCGTATTCGGCGGCTTTGCACTGCGGGCTAATTCGCTTGGCCATCTGGAGCAGATTGAAAGCTACGCGCCTGGCCGTCAGGTCAGATTTGGAAGTTTGAACTACACGGCCGACATCTGCGGAGACATGATCTTCGACAGATTCGAGCCACAGCCGGGCACGCCGCACTGTCACGATGGGTATGACCTAGCTCTGCCACCGAACAGTACCCCAAAGGCCGCGCGTGCATCAGCTTCGACCCTTAGCTTGGAGCCAACTGTGCCAATCGAGGACGGGTGGTTAGACACCGCCTCAGGGGCTGCAGTCTCAACGGCGATCGAGCCGAACACCAGCATAACCCTCTGCGCAGCCCGTGACTCCAAGGTGCCGGACTCTTTTTCTGACTCCGAACTGCCCGCGCCCCTGCCAATCGAATCCGATTGGGCGCCGATCATGGAATTCACCGCCGCGGATATCTTTCAGCACTCGCCCTTCGGCGACATTCTGAATTCTCTAAGGTCTCTCTCTTTGTCAGGAGAGCCCTGGCCGGATTATGGCCAACAGGATTGGGATGCGAACGATGAAGAAATTCGACGCCCACCCACCACCCACTTAATAGCCACTGTCGATGACTCAACCAACATGCTCGACTTCGACTCCGAAAACATCGACGGTATGGACGACGATGCGGGAGGCGAAGAGGAACCACCGCCCACAGGGCGCTGGACGTCCACCTCATCATATGACGTATACATGGCGGACACACCAAAAGAAGACGACGACGAGGAACGGAAGGACGCACCAAAGGCTTTTTCCCTCGAGAAGCAGTCAAAGCGGCGGCGCAAGTGCCGCCCCAAATCCCGCCTCGGCAGAAATAACGATCATACAGACCCAGCGTTGGAGCAGGGCGAACCACTGCCGGACCACGGCAATACGGAGAATCAAACCGAACAAACCAATTCTGTCAAAGATAATAGTCCGGACGACATAACGCCGGACAGGCACCCGGAGCAGCAGAATGCCCGTCAAAGGCTTGTTGCCATCGCGAGGAGTCTGAAAAAGCAGAAGCAAAGGCTCAAGGCTGCGCAAGACACACTCCAAATCAGATGGAGTAAAGTACTCAACACAGCAGCGAAGTACGGCGGCAATCGCCCCACCAAGAGCTACCCAAAGCGGAAGTTGCTACCTGAATTTGATGAGGAGGCCTCAGACCCCCCACAACCAAAAACCAAAACGACCACCTAGCCGGATAGACGACCTCACGGCCAACATAGAGCGGCAAACAACGCCACTCACAAGCCAATACGCGATCCACGCGAGGGCTCGCACCAAAAGGACGGCGCAACCAGATCCATCTACGGACCACACACGCGCGCCCCAGCATACGATGTAACACAACAAACATCTGAACAACGCGGTACACCCAAATATAGGGGTGCCGCACACCCCCTATGTTTCACCGATGAGGTGCTGGACCATGAATTCCCAAAGGGATTCAAACCCGTAAACATAGAGGCATACGACGGAACAACAGACCCTGGGGTCTGGATTGAGGACTATATCCTCCATATCCATATGGCTCGAGGAGATGATCTCCACGCCATCAAGTACTTACCCCTCAAGCTCAAAGGCCCAGCTCGTCACTGGCTTAAACGCCTCCCCGAAAACTCCATTGGAAGCTGGGAAGAGCTCGAAGACGCTTTTCGGGCAAATTTTCAAGGGACTTATGTCCGACCTCCGGATGCAGATGATTTGAGTCATATAACTCAACAGCCCGGAGAGTCAGCCCGAAAGCTTTGGAACAGGTTTCTTACTAAAAAGAACCAAATTGTCGACTGTCCGGACGCCGAAGCCTTGGCAGCTTTTAAGCATAGCGTCCGTGATGAATGGCTTGCCAGACACGTCGGCCAAGAAAAGCTGAGAACAATGGCAGCATTAACAAGCCTCATGACCCGCTTTTGCGCAGGCGAGGATAGCTGGCTAGCCAGATGCAGCACCAGCGACCCTAGTACATCTGAAGTTAGAGATGGAAACGGGAAATCACGGCGCAACAACAATAACAAACGTCGGAATAAAGAAGACAGCACGAAGAGCACGGCCGTAAACGCCGGATTCAAAAGCTCTCGGCCAGGTCAGCAAAAGCTGCCCTCTAAAGGCGCCAGAGACGAACTGTCCAGCCTAAACAAAATTCTGGACCAAATATGTCAGATCCATAGCACCCCTGGTAAACCCGCTAATCATACCCACAGAGAATGTTGGGTCTTCAAGCAGTCCGGCAAGCTCAACGCCGTACATAAGGGGGAGGATACACCAAGCGAAGACGAGGATGAGCCTCTCAAGCAAGACACTGGGGAACAAAAGAAATTTCCACCAGAAGTCAAAACAGTAAACGTGTTACACGTGATCAAGGGGAGAAACAAAACGGCATTCCCAGAAAAATATGCCCAAGAGCATATCACCGCGGAGTCCTGCCACTGGTCGTCTCAACCGATCACTTTCGACCATCATGATTACTCAGCAAGTATCCGGCATGCAGGATGGGATGCCCTGGTATTAGACCCAATAATTGACGGATACCACTTCACACGAGTCCTGATGGACGGTGGCAGCAGTCTCAACCTGCTATACCAGGATACAATCCGCGAAATGGGGATAGACCCAACGAAAATTTGCCATAGCAACACTACCTTTAAAGGAGTAACGCCAGGCCTAGGGGCTCATTGCACGGGCTCCCTGCTACTAAAGGTTATATTTGGCTTCCCCGATAACTTCCGTAGCGAACATTTAACCTTCCACATCGCTCCGTTCCAAAGTGGCTATCAAGCACTACTTGGACGCGAAGCTTTTGCTCGCTTTAATGCAATACCACATTACGCTTCCCTGACGCTCAAGATGCCCGGTCCACGCGGAATCATTACAGTGAACGGAAGTATTAAGCGATCTTTGCACGCCGAAGAGAATGCGACTACCTTGGCAGCCGCACACTAAAAACGGCCTCACCAACTAAAGCATTTGATAGGTCGTCAAGACCACGGACGCGGTTAGACGAGTCCGGTGCTGCTACATATAATTTGTACTGGATTGATGGCCACACCCCTATTACAAATACAAGGGGCTCAACGCGCGCAGACAAGTGGCAATTTCTACTCATTTTTAGTTATACATGGTTTCTTTAAAAACTATCTTTTTGCACGACAACTTTTTCACCCAAGTTCCTCTATTTTACAGATGATCATCGTGCTACACCCGTCTAGGATACGGCACAACGGAGACATAGGCGCAGACGTGCAGCAGGGACCCGCTCCAAGGATTCTTTTTAGATGAAGACCCTGCGTAAACCTTTTTTACTGTCTCTTGTTGATACATATCCACCGAATTCTCAGCACAATTGGGAGGGATGCTGACGTCTTGGCATATGGCCACGTCAGAATAATGCACGTACCTGGACACAAGGGGCTTCTTATAAAGGGCACCATTTAGGCCCGATTTATACCATAAAGACCGAATACCTTAGGGAGTGTTGGCGTCGCGAGTTTGGCCTTATATGCATCAGCTCCGAATCATTGTCTTTGGTCAAATGTTGGGTTTGCCCGGCTCCTGTGTTCTGGTGCCTTACGTTCCGCTTTATCGGCTAAGGCAGCTCCAGGAGAACTACTGCGATTGTGCCCTGGCTCATCCGGACGAGCACCTCAGTAGAGAAAGCCGAAAACTGACTATCATGATATAGCGTGAGACTGGTCAACCACTCGATGACCTATCGGAATGTTAGAATTCCTCCGCCTTAACGAAGGGCCGTTTTCCGGCCAGGCATGTACGCACCTTGAGATCGGGAGAGTGCGGAGCCACCAGGGGCTATCTAGTAGCCCCACTGTCAAACTCCTATGGCTAAGTGAAAGTGTTAAAGCAATATAGTCCGGTTGCCTCGTTCGCTGTGCTATCACCTCCTTAATAGGACCAAGACGTTGGGTTAAGTGTGAACACGCGTGTTTTGCGAGCACCTCCGCATTATATGCGTGGGGGTTGAAGCCGACGACTGCAATCTTTCAGGTTATATACATATATACACAAACGGCCACACATGAGGCATCACATTACTTCCCGGCAAAAGTATAAATACAACCTTACTATATTTCATAAAAACACTGTGTTTACAATGGGAATAAATGTCATTCAAACATAATATTCTTTGAGCACTAGGACTCTATCAAACGAGCACCCTCAAGAACCTCTTCAAAATAGTGCTCGGCAGCTACTCGGCCTATGGCTGAACCTTGCGCCGCAACAGTGGTAGCATCCATCTCCGCCCAGTATGCCTTGACACGGGCAAAGGCCATCCGCGAGCCTTCTATGCACGCCGACCTCTTCATCGCGTTGATGCGCGGCACCGCACCAAGGAACTGCTGCACTAAGCTGAAATAGCTGTTCGGCTCCGGTTTCTCCGGCCACAAATGATCTACAACAGACCTCATGGCGAGTCCGGACAACCTATTAAGTTCGGCCCATTCGGCTAGCTGATCAGTCAAGGGAAGCAGACGCTCTGGAACGTTGAATTGCGACCAGAATAGCTTGTCCACTTCATGATCTGATTGATCCTGGAAGTATTCGACCGCATCGACAGCGCTCGCCGCCAAGTCCATATATGCGTCTGGCGAACTCCACAGCCGATCCAGAGGGGCATACCGCGGATCTCCGAACTTCCTCCGCAGCAGAAAGGGCTTCCCAGCCGCAATATTCCCGGCTTCATGCAGCTCCTCCTTCTTCGCCCTCATAGCAGAGTGACTGTCTTTGGTCGCCATAGTGGCCTTCTCAAGGTCCGCTGCCTTCACTCGGTTCTCTTCTTCAAGGAACTGGCAATGGTCGGCAGTGCCTTTTAATTCTACGGCCATCTTGGCCATCTTTTCTTTGCTTTTGCAATGGGCGGCCTTCTCGGCTCTTAACTCTTCGGCCGCCTTCAAAGCAGCCGCATTACTAACCCTTGCTTGTTTCTTGGCTCGGGCGAGTTCCGCCCGAAGGTTCTCCACGGTGGCAGCTCCGTCTGCAGTCACAACATATTAAAGATACTAGCATCATGCTGCTCTTATTGTGTGACATTCACCAGAAAATATTACTTACCCTGTGATTCGTCAAGCCGCTCGTTAACAAGCTCGATGTCGGCGTCTGCTGCATCCAGTTGCCGTTTTAATTCGGCAAATGCACTAGTCCGACTAGCCACCGGAGTTTCCACCACCTGCACATAAAGGCAGTCTGGTTATTGCCTGGGACTATGATCCTCTGTTCGCCTCCGTTCTCGACGACAACCAGAGTCTCAGGGGCTACTATCTACACAGGGCACACCTAACATGTGCGGTACTATCACATATTATTTCATGTACCTCAAAGCCTGTCAGAAGACTCATAAAGGCTTCATGTAATCCGCTTTCGGCGGACGAAATTCTTTCCATCACCGTACCCATCAGCGTACGGTGTTCTTCTGAGATGGCCGCTCGCCCCAACAGCTCCCTCAGAACGTCCGACCGCATACCAGACGGTGCCGAACACTTTTCTTTGCTCTCTTCGGGAGCCGTACACTGGGGACTTCGGGGGTCTATGGGATTATCTTCTGGCCTCACCGGATCCGGAGAGGCCCTCCGTGACAACACTTCGGGGTCGCCCGCTTCTTGAGCGGAGGAGTCCGGGGGAGGTGTTTCGCTCTCCATCATCTCCGGAAGAAGATCCCCCGAAGACGAGCTCAGCTGAGAAGGGCTAAGACCCGAACTGCAAGATATATGCGGCGGTCATTTTCTTAGAAGAAAGATAGTATACCTTCACTATTAAAGTATTTTTTGGATCACTTACGACTCGTTGGAGGGCTGATCCCCCCGCGGACTTTGTGCGGCAAGAGCACCCCCTGAGGCAGGACCCTCTGTTGGAGACTTCTTCTCTCGTTTGGAGGCCTCGGCTTCCGGATCCCCGGAAGCAGTCCTCTTCCTCCCTTGGTTATCCTCCTTTAAGGAGGCGCTCATTCCCTCTGTTGGAACTGGCAGCGATGGGGGCCCGCTTCCGCCCATATTATTCTCCCCTGTATCTTCCTTCGAGGGCTCCGGGCAAGGTGCGAACTCGAGCATCTTTTCCAATACCGGATTTTCCAAACCCTTAGGGAGGGGGCCGAACACCGAATCATCTTCGCCTGTGTTAGCCAGTCCTGGTCAAAGAGCAATCTCTCAGAAATAACTTCATGATGAATAAAGGACAGTGTGTTCGGCTAGAGGATTTCTTACTTGTTCGGCGGCGCGGTTACTACTCGGGCCCACGTCCTCAGTAGCATCCGGACACTCTATTTGAGGTCCGAAGAATGACTTGTACATCTCCTCGTGCGTCAGGCCGAGGAAACTTTGAATGGCACACGGTTCTTCTGGGTTGAACTCCCACAAGCGAAGGGGCCGGCGTTTGCAAGGCTGGACTTGACGGACCAGCATAACTTGTATTACCACGACCAAATTAAAATCTCCCTAGAAGAGCTCTCGAATGCGGCTTTGCAGTATAGGCACGTCCTTTGCTGGGCCCCAGCTCAGACCTCTGCTAATACATGACATTAGTCGTGGTGGGGGGCCCGAGCGGAAAGCGGGGGCAGCCGCCCACTTGGCATTTCTGGGAGCTGTGACGTAAAACCACTCCCGTTGCCATAATTCGGACACCTCTGGAAAGGAACCTTTCGGCCATGGAGCTCCTGCCATCTTGCCTATTGATGCACCTCCGCACGCCACATGTTGCCCCTCAATCATCTTCGGCTTCACTTCAAAGGTCTTGAGCCACAGGCCGAAGTGAGGGGTAATGTGGAGGAAGGCCTCACACACGACAATAAATGTCGAGATGTGGAGAAAGGAGTCCAGAGATAGATCGTGGAAATCTAGCCCGTAATAGAACATCAAACCCCTGACGAAGGGATCCAGAGTGAGGCCTAGGCCTCGGAGGAAGTGGGAGACGAACACGACGTTCTCGTTGGGTTTGGGAGTAGGGACGACCTGCCCTCGATCAGGAAGCCGATGTGAAACCTCGGCGGTCAGGTATCTGGCCTCCCTCAACTTCTTGATGTCCTCTTCCGTCACGGAGGAGGGCATCCATCGGCCTTGAAGGCTGGATCCGGACATGATTGAAGATCCGGAGCACCTAACCTGGGCTTTGGGTGTTGGAACTCGAGGCGGGGGAAGGGTTCGATCGAGCACGAGAGGGAAAAAGCGAAAACCTTGTCCCTTTATAAAGAGGGTGAATATCAAGCGTCCTCTCCGTAGCCGTTTAGGACTTGCCTATGATCTAGGAGTCCTAGACACGGTTGGGTTACCCATGACCGCATTAATGAGAATCCCGTAATTGAGGGAACACGATCTCTGCTTTGACAAGACGTGTCAAGAAACCGCCTCGCGTTATGTGTGGAGCTGGTTGAAGAAAAATGGTTCAAATAATCACCGGGCCATGACATAATGTCATGCTGCCAAAACAAGTCAGCAAATTGGATTTGCGAAAATATTATTCTCTCTACGGCGGTATGTGGAACTTATTTTGCAGGGTCGGACACTATCCTCGTATTCAAATTCTTCTGTGATGTATTCGGAGAAGGAACCCGCCTTGCAATGCCAAAGACAATACTGCGCGCCAGACTCATCGTCATTGAAGCCTGGTTCAGGGGCTACCGAGGGAGTCCTGGATTAGGGGGTCTCCGGACAGCCAGACTATCTCCATTGGCTGGACTTTTAGACTATGAAGATGCAAGATTGAAGACTTCATCTCGTGTCCGGATGGGACTCTACTTGGCATGGAAGGCAAGCTAGGCAACACGGATATGGATATCTCCTCCTTTGTAACCGACCTTGTGTAACCCTAACCCTCTCTAGTGTCTATATAAACCAAAGGGTTTTAGTCCGTAGGACAACAATCACAACATACAATCATACCATAGGCTATCTTCTAGGGTTTAGCCTCTCTGATCTCGTGGTAGATGTACTCTTGTACTACCCATATCATCAATATTAATCAAGCAGGACGTAGGGTTTTACCTCCATCAAGAGGGCCCGAACCTGGGTAAAACATCATGTCCCCTGCCTCCTGTTACCATCTGGCCTAGACGCACAGTTCGGGACCCCCTACCCGAGATCCGCCAGTTTTGACACCGACACTTGCATTACAACTGCTACTGCTTTTTGTATGATCCTACTCTGATGCATAGCCTATTTTTGTTACCTGCTTTCATACCTTACCTGTTTACCATAAACTAATTAGTATAGGTTGGTTAGTGATCCCCCAGAGACCCCTCTCGTTGTCCCAGTCGCCCCCGCTTGATGATCGATGACTCGATCAACGTCCAGACCCCGACACTGCACATCACCCCCCTTAGTTGTACGACACTATAGAGTTACTATCGAGTGCCGAGGGTGATACCTCCTCAGCACTTCTTCTGTTAATCCTGTAGTATAGCTAATCGGTCATCGTCCTCGAGGGTGATTCCTCCTTCACCACTTCCGATAACGACTCTGTCGTGCAACTCCTCAAGTGTGGGCCATCGAGGGTGATTTCTCCAAGTCCACCTTGACGGTTACATCGAGTGGGAATCCATTGAGGGTGATTCCTTGGGTTTTCCCCTTGCTATTTTGGACACACAGTTACTTTGACTTACCAAAGAACCATGATGACATCAGGTCGGCCCCGAGGGGTACCCACGAGTGATGTGAAGTCGGGTTGATCTGGAGGATACCCGCAAGTTTTCCATGCAGTGCAGCCGGGCATTCTTAGCCCTTGCCGCAAGTCCGTGAGACGGGGTGATGGGACCACATATCGTGGACCATTGATCGTTACCGCACTACCAAGACACTAATGGTTTGGATATTTGATCCGAGTAGGCCTCTGGCCTTTTTTGCACTAACCACCACACGGGAATAAGTATGGGCACTCCGCGTCGTATGTATCAGCCGAAAGCTCAACGGACGTCAGCAATGGAGCGGCGCGTGTCAGGTTGGACTGTGTAAGAACCTGCCTTATTTAAGGAGGTAGCTAGGTCTGCTCACCGGCCGCCCACACAACATGCATGAGTGCAAAGGGCGATGGGCCCAAGAACCCTACGTGCTTAGGATGTAGACCAGCATGCTGGCCTCTCTATTGAGCCTAGGTAGAACTGCAGTGTGTTGATCGGTCGAGGCCGGTCATGACCTGATGGTGTGTCTGACCGGAGTTGATCGAGCGTGTTGGCTAAGTTTGTGCACCCCCTGTAGGGAAGTATTCTATCTATTCGAATAGCTGTCTCCACGGTAACGGAAGCTCAGAGTTGTATCCCGATCGATACAACTAGAACTTGATGCTGAGGCATGTAATGGAAATGATGGCTCCGGGATTGTTTTCTCGCAGGGAATCGAGGAAGTGTTCTCTGGGCGATGTTACAACATACTTACTAATATTATAATATGCCATTCTTATCTCTTCTGATGCCACAAGATGCTTGAAGATGTTAGTCTTCGATAGGCTAGGCTTTCCCCTTCTCTTCTGGCATTCTGCAATTCAGTCCATAGATACATCCCATTCCTTTGATACAGATGCATACTTAGTTTAGATCTGATGGAAGTCGTGCGAGTACTTTGGATGAGTACTCATGGTTGCTTTGCTACCTCTTTTCCCCTGTACCCATTTGCTACGATCAGATGACGGATCCGAGGAGCCAGACGACACCAGTGAAGACTACTACTACCCCAAGGGTGCCTACTACTACGTGACGGCCGCCGACGACCAGGAGTAGTTAGGAGGCTCCCAGGCATGAGGCCTTGCCTTTTCGACCATTGTTGCTTTTTTGCTAGCCTTCTTAAGGCAGACTTGTTTAACTTATGTATGTACTCAGATATTGTTGCTTCCGCTGTCTCGTTTGTATTCGAGCCCTCGAGGCCCCTGGCTTGTAATATAAAGCTTGTTTTATTCTAATTTGTGTCTAGAGTTGTGTTGTGATATCTTCCCATGACTCCCTCTCTCTAATAAAATGATAATCAATCTCAATATGTATACGATTTACGTGTATGAATAGTGTACGATTGAATTGGGGGTGTCACACCTATATCTAACAAAATGATAATCAATCTCAATATGTTTTGTTCTTGCATGAAAAACAGTGTTAGCAAAGAGATAAGTAGCACCAATATTGTCACACCAAAGACATGGAGTTTGTGTGTGAAATATTGCAAGTTCTTTAAGCAAAGACTTAACCCATATAATTTCTGAAGTAGCATTGGCTAGTGCTTTGTATTCTTCCTCAGTACTTGATCTTGATATTGTGGCATGTTTCTTTGCACACCAAGAGATTAAGTTAGGTCCGAAGAAAACCGCAATCCCACCTGTAGACCTTCTGTCATCCAAGCAACCTGCCCAATCAGAATCAGAAAAGGCACTAACAAGTGTAGAGGTTGACTTGGTGAATGTTAACCAATGCTTATTGTTTTCATCACATATCTCAGTATGCGCTTAGCAGCAGTCCAGTGAGCAGAAGTAGGTGCATGAAGATACTGACATACTTTATTAAAAACAAATAAAGTATCAGTCCTGGTGAGTGTCAAGTACTGAAGTGCTTCTACCAAACTTCCGTATTTGGTACCATCCTCTGTACTCAAAGCTACACCCTCTGCAAGAGATAGTTTTTCTGAACTGGAGAGTGGTGTTGTTGATGGTTTACAGCCCTGCAATCCTGCCTTGCTCAAAAGATTAGTTGCATATTTTTCTTGATAAAGATGAAACCACTTTCCTGATTTCTCTTGACCTTAATGCCAAGAAAGAAGTGCAACTCACCTGGGTCTTTTAGAGCAAAATCTGACTGTAAATCTTTCAAGAGAGCTGTGACTGCCTCATTATGAACTAGTGACAATAATATCATCAACATAAATAAGCACAAAAATAGTTGTGTGGGAACATTGATAAATAAACAGAGAAGTGTCAGACTTGGAAGGAACAAAACCAAGAGTTTGTAGTTTTGAGCTCAAGCGAGAGTACCATGCTCTTGGAGTCGGACTTGGAAGGAACATAACCAAGAGTTTGTAGTTTTGAGCTCAAGCGAGAGTACCATGCTCTTGGAGCCTGTTTCAGTCCATAGAATGACTTATCAAGTCTGTAGACATGGAAGGGGCCGTTTGGATCTTCAAACCTAGGAGGTTGTTTCATATATATACTTCCTCTTCCAGAACACCATGAAGAAACACATTCTGCACATCTAGTTGACGAAGACACCATCCACGAGACACAACAATGGAGAGAACTAGGCGAATAGTGGCAGCTTTAACAACAGGACTAAACATGTCCTCATAGTCAAGTCCATACGTCTTCTTGAATCATTTTGCAAGGAGGCATGCTTTATAACGATCAATCGTACCGCCTGACCTCCGTTTAATGCAGAATACCCACTTGCAATCAATGAGATTTGTACCCGGAGAGGAAGAAACAAGGTGCAAGTGTGATTTTTCTGTAGTGCACCAAACTCCTCTTCCATGGCATGTTTCCATTTGGGATCAGCAAGCGCCTCATGAACAATACAGGGTTCTCCTGCAGATGTATCCGACACAAGCAAGCCATATTTAGTTTTATAATTAACCTAATGAATCGTGCCTGTTTGGAGTCATGTACGAGGTAGCTACAGTAGCACAGAAGATCCAGTGAGGGCTGCATCCTCCTGGACAAATGAGCCACCCGATTCCGCAGCTGATCGAAGCGATCCCGAGGCGACTGCTGCGGCCGGATCATCTGTGGCAAAAGCAGATGTCGCTGAAGAGGGAGACGCCATAGAAGATCCCGGGGAACCCAGCGGATCTGGCTCGGGTGGAGCGCTAGTCCCGCCTGGCCCAGAGCGGGACAGCCACCTGGTGTAGACGCGCAGCATCGGCACATAGTGCCCAAAGGGTGGGTCCCGCTCGGTCAGGTTGTCCCCTGGTGGAGGTTGGCGTGACGTACACATGGCAGCCGCGGGTTGACGTAGAGCGAGAGAGGCAGGGTCGGTGTGGGCCACCGTTCTCGAGGTGGATACGGACGCAGACTGTCGCAGCGATCCCGGGGCGGATTCGGGCGCAGGCTGCCACGCCGATCCTGAGGGAGATTTAGCCGAACCTATTCCATCAATACGAGAGGGGTTCTACACATTATTTTTAGTAAAAAATGTATCATTCTCCATGACAGTTTCTACACCATTTATTCCTGTAGCAGGGAGCTCACATGGAACCACAGAAGAATTAGTCAATATGGAATCATCATTATTAACACCCACACAATCATCTCCAAGAAGATGAGAAGGAAGTAGAAGGATTTCCTTCTTGAGAAGGGTACCAGCATTGGGATGGAGCTTTTCAAAGGGAAACCGGGTTTCGTCAAACACGACATCATGAGAGATGTACACACGGCCAGTGGATACATCAAGGAATTTGGCACCTTTGTGTTGAGCACAATAACCAAGAAAGACACACTGCTTGGAGCGGAACATAAGTTTGCGAGAGTTGTAGGGATGAAGGTTGGGCCAACAGGCACAACCAAAGACTCTAAGAGTGTTATAATCTGGTGTGACATGCAAGAGGCGTTCACTGGGAGTTTCATTGGAGATAGTGCGACTCGGCCACATATTAAGAAGATGATCGGCAGTAAGAAAAGCTTCATCCCAAAATTTGAGGGGCATAGATGCGGCAGCCAAAAGAGCCAATCCTACTTCAACAATATGCCTATGCTTACATTCAGTAGAGCCATTTTGTTGCTGTGCGTGAGGGCATGACACATGATGAGATATGCCTATTTGTTGAAAGAAGAAATTTAATTTTTCATACTCACCCTCCCAGTCTGATTGCATGGAAATGATTTTGCAATCAAACTTGCGTTCAACAAGGGCTTGGAAGTTGTGAAAAACTTGAAACACATCCGAACGCTTTCTAAGAAGATATATCCAAGTATGTTTGCTAAAATCATTAATGAAGATCACATAATAAGAGTGTCTACCAACGGGAGTGGGTGCTGGACCCCAAACATCGGAAAAAATAAGTTGCAAGGGTTTTGTAGACACACTAGTAGAGACAAGATATGGTAGTTGATGACTTTTTGCTCTTTGGCACGAATCACAAATAGTTTCTAAATTGCTCTCACCAACAACTGGGAGTTTATTCCTACTAAGAATTTGATGAATGGTAGCAAAAGATGGATGACCTAATCGACTGTGCCACCTCTCAGCAAAAAGCTTGATGGCAACATAGGATTGTTTATTGAATTTTCGATAATTGGGAAGCAACGAGTAGAGCCCTTGCACACAGACACCTCTATGAAGAACTCTCTTCGTGACCTGATCCTTGATCAAAAAGAAGAGAGGGTGAAACTCTAGAAACACATTATTATCAAGAGCAATGCGATGGACAGATAGGTAGGAATATGCAGCATGTCATTGAGTGCAAGATTTGTGTGGGTGGTTTCAATGATTGATTTACCAATGTGACTTATCTCCATACTTGGACCATTTGCAGCTGTGTAGATCTGATCATTGCCATGGTATTTCTCATGCATCGTCAGCTTGTCCAGCTCGCCAGTGATGTGGTTGGTGGCACCTGTGTCCATATACCAATTTGTATCTACACCATATGACATATCAGTAGTGGCAGCAACTTTTTTGTTTTGGGAAATGTCATCAACATAGCGCCAATCACAATCTTTAGCTATGTGATTTTTTTACAGATCTGACACTTCCCTTCATACCCCTCGTAGCCTTGGAAATTGTGCCCCGGATTGTTGTTGTCAGGGGACGCCTGTTGTTTCCACTGTGAGGGTTGCCCTGGTGATAGTAGCCGCCGCCACCCCCACCAGGATAGCCGACACCACCACTGTGGTAGCCGTCGCCACCAGGATAGCCACCGCCACCGCAGTTGTTCAGTGGTAGCCACTGCCATCGCCTTGGTTTTTGCCGCCGTTGTGGTAGCCACGGCCACCACCATACTGTCCGCCGCCACCATACTGGCTGCCTCCACCATGGGATCCACATCCACCTCCACCACTCCTCTAGTTTTGGTAGTTTTTGGTGTTTCCCTGGTGACCACGAGATGCAGAGTTCATCGATGATTTGAAGGATCTGACACTTGTACAATGGAACATCTCGACTCGCTGATCAAAATTTTCCACCATGGAGAAGATGGTGTCGACGGAGACAGGTTCTGTTCGTGCATCGAGCGCCGAGATAATGGGCTGGTACTCCATGCCCAACCCGACGATGATGAAGGAGAGCGGTTCATCCTCGCCGATCGGCTTGCCCGTCGCCGCGAGCTCATCGGAGAGGGCCCACGTATGACCAAAGTATGCAGCAACCGTCTGGGATCCCTTCTGAGCATTGGTGAGGGCAACATGCATGTTGTTGGCATGCGAGGGAGACATGGCCGAGAAGATGTTCCTGAGTGCGGTCCATATCACATGTCATTTTTCAATCGAAGCAACCTGGACAAGTACTTCTTTGGATAGGTTTATGAGAAGGTAAGCGATGATCTGTTGGTCTTGGATGAGCCATTGGGAGTAGGCAGGGTTTGAGACAACCTGATCCTTCCCTTCGACATTCTTGGTGGTGATTGTGGTTCTTCAATGGTTTGATCTAGGTAGCCAAAGAGGCCGCTCCCCTGATCTATGATCTTGCCTGCGCGCGCCATAGGATGTAATTGGTTTGGGTAAGTGGTTCTAAGGTTTTGTAGTTGAGGCTAGAGTTGATGGCAGAGTAGGAGGAAGACATGGCTAATGGAAGGAAGGAAGGTGGGCTAGGGTTTTGTAACATCCCAAATTTTCAATTTGGAATGTTATACATAGATCATTCATGCATATCATATTTTATTGCATTTCATTTCTCGATCCTCGAAAACCTAAGCAACTCAAGGACCCTCGGAGAGAGTTGGGGATTTCTTTGTTTTCATATTTGAATTCTATCAAATATTGAAACGAGGATTTTGGTTTTAATTATTTTTCTCTCGGAAAATATTTCATATTAAAATATATGAGAGGAGATAATATGACTTCTCCAAAATAATTGAAATATTGGAGGAAAAATATTAAAATCAAATATTTGATTTTATCCGCAGTTTATTGCTATTTTATTTGCATTAGAGAAATTGCACGTTTTTCAAAACAGCATTTTAGGGCCAAGAAAATGTTCATCTCGTTTCAAATATTTTATTTGGGCGATGAAAATTTGTTATGACATTTTTAGATTTTTATTTTATTTTCTAGGATTTATTTAAGTTACGACGAAATTATTAAAAAAAATATCTCAGCGCCCGACTGGGCCGAAGCCCAGCCGAGCCGGCCCGCTAGCCCGCGCCGCCGTCTCCCTCTAGGAAACCACGCGAGCGCCGCCGCCGCCCGACGCCGAGTCCGGCCGGGACTCTGCCTCCTGCGCCGCTTGCCCCTTCCCCAAGCAGCCCCCCTCCTTAAATACCCGCCACCGGACCCCCCAACCGCGCCGCCAACCCCCCCGCCGCCACCTTTGTCGTGCCGCGCCGCCGCCTTTGCTGCCGCGCCGCCGCCTTTGCAGCGCCGCCGCCGGCCGCGCACCCCGCCGCCGCAGCCCCGCCTCACCAGAGCCTCGCCGTTGTTCGTTTTTTTTTAAAAAACCGAACCAGTTTTTTTAGAAACCCTAGTTCATTTTTTTAGATCAGTTCGCCGGTTTTTCTTGATTTAGTTACTTTGCGGACGTTTGTCCGTACGTTCGTTTTAACGAACGGCTTTCTCTCTTTAGTTGCAGACAATGAACGTTCGTTCGTTAGCTTGTTCGTCAGTTTTCTTTTTCTCGAATTTTCCATGATTATTTTCAATCGCGATTTCAGATCCGATTTTCGTTTCAGTTTATCTTTTCGCTCGTTTACCGGAATCAGGCGATTCAAGTGCCTAGATCTTCATCTGAAACCCTCTTTCTGTTTAATCAACTTGAACAAGATTTTGGGTACTATAAAATTTGACCTTAGTCCAGATTAGTAAACGGATCTTGGTTCTTTCACAGTTTTAGTTTCGTTGCTCCGTTTGATTTGATTCTTTTTGCAAACCGGAGTTCTTAAGTTGAACTTTATGGTTAGATCTTCTTATTTGAGATTTACCCGTGTTTCCTTGCTTGATTTCTTATGTATGCTATTGTTTGTTTGCGATAGAACACCCGTAGTGCGAAGCGTGCTACTACGAGTCCCTAGGTTTTGCGGATAGTCAGCAAGGCAAGTAACACATTGATCATACTCCTTCCATACCCAGTTTTTATGCATTAGTTCCAATCCTCAAACATTGCATGATTAGGATGTGATTAACATGTGGGTTGGGAAGTAGTTGATGAGGTAGAACCTATTGCCCTGTTATATTCAAACCTTGGGAGTTACTTCTACGTATTGCTTATATTGCTATGCTATGCTCGTAGACGTGGTTTGGGTGAGTGAATCCATGACAGACATGAGATTATTAATTAATGGTTCAACTTAAGGTGGCAACTTAAATACACATCTGGGTGGATTGTTTGTTGGGCACCTGGGGAATCCAGTGTTGTCCTAGGATATCCCGGAGTATCCGTGTGATCATCCTAAGGTCCGCCACCCAGGCTCAAAGGGAACTGAGATATTTTCATGCTAGAAACTTCCGTGTGCAACCACAAGCTATTATGGGCTCTAGCATAGTTGAGTAAGTTGCGTGGAAGCTCGCGAAGAGGTGGATCAGCAGGTAGAGGGATGTAGGTTGGTATGGTCTGCTCAGAGTAAGGAGTTAATGCTTCTGAAAGACTGTGTCTCGGTCATCCGTTTCTCAAACACCATGTAGTGCGAGAAATCCAACGGAGGAGATCGAGTCTTGTGGGGAGAAGTGCGCAAAACTCTGCAGAGTGTATAAACTAATCATGGTTAGACGTGTCCCCGGTTATGGACATCTTGAGTATCTAGTACTTGGAATATCCTAAGTATCTCATCACTATTGAATAATATTGTTGGGTTGTTAATTACATTAATTGTGATTGAGTTGGAGGAACCTTCTCAATGATGTTTCAACTACCATGATATTTAAATAAATCTATTCCTTTGTTGTAGGGAAAAATTGGCTTTTCACAAAAACTATAACCGTAGTGCTTTCCACCAGCCAAATATGCATGTAGTGATAGCATTATTCTGTTCTTGCTCTACTGTGTTATTTTTCCACCATATTCCATGTGCTGACCCGTTTTCGGGCTGCAAAGTATTATGTTACAGACTTTTCAGACGAGGATTAAGGTTCGTTAGGTCGTTGCCATGCAGCTCAGCTATGCCGTTGGAGTTGATGGGCTCACTTTATCTGCCAAGCCTTCCGCTGTTATCGTATTAGATGGTCTTAAGCCATATTTATTGTAATAAGTTCTCTTTTGAGACATTCGATGTAATAAGTGTGTGATTGCTACTCTGTTATAAATCCTCGAGTACTGTGTGTGTCAGCATTACCGATCCAGGGATGACACTGAAGCACAGAGACTTGACCGTTTGAGGTCGGGTCGCTACAAGATGGTATCAGAGCCCATGCTGAGTGTAGGACACGACCACTAAGCTAAAGCCCTAGATCACTATTCTCTTCTCATTTCTGACTCCTCTCCATTTTCTATTCTTTAGGATGGCGGACGCGAGGAACAAGTTTGCACAACCGGATGAAGAAGCACCTTTTGGACGACACTTGACGGAAGTCACTAGGTACCTGAACATTGGAATACCAAGCTTCACCGGGACTTACAATGCCACTTTACCAGAAGAGGAGCGCTGGATGATTCAAGTTCAAGTTCTAGGAAGGACATTTGCACCAGTCACTAAGCCCATAGAGTTTTCCTTCGATGCATCAACCTGGAGTCTAGGAAAGAGTATGGCAGCTCACATCACCATGGGACGCATTGGAGAAGTTTACCAAAAGGAGCTTAAGGATACTATCTACCAGATTTGTGGGCGCCGAGACGAGCAATGGGAGATGATCAGTACCAGGAAGGATAGATCAATTACAGCTTTCATCCAGGAGTTAAACCAGCACATTCGTCGCCAGGAGAACCAGATGTGCGCAGGAATGATAGATCTGAAGAAGGCGATGACTAGGATCACGGAACTGGAGGAAGAACTTACGGCTACACATGAAGATTATGAAGTGGAAATCGTCGTACTAGTGGAGAAGAATGACGATCTGGAAAGGAAGCTAGGAGTATTCATGGGAGACCCCGCACCAGGAGGAGAAGACGAAGAACCCAAGGAGATTCGCCCGGAGGACTACATCATCATCGACGACACCGACTCGGACCCCAACGATAGCGATGATGACTATGAAGACGAAGTTGGAGCAGACATCATGGAGTCTTCAACTGAGGAATATTTTTAGTAGACCACCACATCAGTAGTAGCATTCCACCATATATATAGTATAGCCCGAGCACTTTTGTAATGATAGTTAGATCGATTGTATGCCCTTGCTTGATTGATTGAGAGAAATGATTGTGTTTGTCTCATGTGCATATGGGTAGTGTTTTCTCATTAGACCTCATTCTATTCTAATCTCTCCCCTCTAAACCCACCAAATGCCTCCGAGACATGACCCCGGATTTACTTTCCCACCGGAACTCACTTAGTTGATCCAACAACAGAATACCCTGATGCAGTTGTTAGTTCAGAACTAGGGCAACAACAACAACCCACCGCCGCCGCCACTAGTTGACAAATTAGCCCGCTTTCTGAGGTTGCAGCCGCTGGTGTTTTCCAATAGCACCGAGCCGATAGTGGTAGATGATTGGCTCCGCAGGATTGGAAGGGACTTAACCACTGCAGGATGTACAGATGCTGAGAAGGTGCGTTTTGCCGCACATCAGTTGGATGGACGAATAGCCTCATGGTGGGAGAATTACACTGTCACCTACCCTATAGCCACTGTTACATGGGACCAGTTTCAGCAAGCTTTCCGTACAGCCCAAGTCTCAACTGGAGCTATGAGTATGAAGAAGCATGAGTTTCGTAACTTACGCCAAGGGAACCATACTGTGGCTCAGTACGCAGATGCGTTTAGCAAGTTATCTTGCTATGCCCCTGACGATGTGGCCATAGATGCCGCAAAGCAGGAGAAGTTTATGGAAGGGCTGAATGATGAGATGAGCATGCAGTTGATGGTGGAAACATTCAACAACTACCAGGAGTTGGTAGATAAGGCTCTTATGGTTGAAGGGAAGCAGCAGCAGATTGAGAGCCGTAAGAGGAAGTATGGACAAGGAAGGTACCATTCAGGAGCTCAACAGAAGCATCGCCTAACCCCAAATATGGGAGGACTTGTTCATAACCATGGAGGGCACACCCACAATGGAGGAAGTAACCATAATCATACTGGCCCAAGGAATGGGAATGGGAACGGAGCAAGCAACAACCAGAACCGTCCCAATCCAGCCACACCCGCCAAGAGAGACCTAAGCAACGTTGCTTGTTTCAAGTGCGGGAAGACTGGACACTATGCCACGGAGTGCCCTGAAGTGAAGAATGGAAACGACAATGGGAGCGCTGGAAAGAAGCCCAATCCATTCAACAAAGGACAAGTGAACCACGTTAACGTGGAGGAGGTTGAAGAACAGCCAGACGCGGTTTTAGGTAAGTTTTTGGTTAAGTCTTTTACCGCCCTTATTCTTTTTGATACTGGTGCATCGCATTCATACATATCAAGGGAATTCGTGGATAAGTTTAAACTACCAACCCAAACCCTTAGGACCCACCTGTTAGTAACTTCACCTGGAGTAGAGTATATGGCTAGTCGGTGGTGCGACTAGATACCCTTAACCATTGGTAGCCATGTTTTCCGTCCGACCTAATAATCTTGGATTCGCAAGGATTGGATGTGATATTAGGCATGGACTGGATGTCAAAGTATGGAAGAAGCATTGACTGTGTTAGTATGTCAATTTGTCTCACCACCCCTAAGGGAAAAAGGATTAAGTATGTATCTAGGCATGCGCCAAGGAGTAGCCAAGTGAATACCCTCACGGGTGTTGTTCAGGAGGAAGTGCCTGTAGTGAAGGATTACCCAGATATTTTTCCAGAGGAGTTACCAGGCATGCCACCGGATCGAGACATCGAGTTTTTGATAGAGCTGTTGCCAGGCACCGGGCCAATATCAAAGAGACCATACCGGATGCCAGCAAATGATCTAGAGGAGATTAAGAAACAGATCAAGGAGTTATTCGAGAAAGGTTACATTCGACGGAGTTCATCACCATGGGGAGCCCTAGTGCTTTTGGTTGAGAAGAAGGATAAGTCTCTAAGAATGGTTGTTGATTATCGTGCGTTAAATGAGGTGACGATCAAGAACAAATACCCACTGCCGATGATCAATGATTTGTTTGACCAGCTACAAGGAGCCAAGGTGTTTTCAAAGATCGATCTGCAATCTGGATATCACCAGCTGAAGATACGAGAGAAGGACATACGAAAGACATCATTCACCACACGGTACGGGTTGTATGAATATACGGTCATGTCGTTTGGACTGACTAACGCCCCTGCCTATTTCATGAGCATGATGAACAAAGTGTTCATGGAATATTTGGATAAGTTTTTTGTGGTGTTCATTGATGATATAATGGTATACTCGAAGAACGAGGAGGAGCACGAAGAGCATTTGCGTTTAGTTCTCGAGAAACTCAGGGAACATCAGTTGTATGCCAAGTTCAGCAAATGCGAGTTTTGGTTGAAGGAATTCGGATTCCTTGGACATGTTATATCAGGAGAAGGTATAGGAGTACATCCCACCAAGGTTCAGTCAGTCACTGAATGGTTGGCACGTACTTCAGTTAGCGAGATCCGCAGTTTTCTTGGACTAGCGGGATACTATCGGAGATTCATTGAGAATTTTTCCAAGATTGCGAAGCCAATGATGGAGTTATTGAAAAAGGATACCAAGTTTAAATGAATGGAAGAATGTGAGACGAGTTTTCAGGAGTTAAAGAAACGTTTGACTATAGCCCAGTGATGATTCTGCCAGATAGACGTAAGGATTTCCAAGTGTATTGCGACGCTTCTCGCCTAGGACTTGGAAGTGTACTTATGCAGGACGGAAGAGTTGTTTCGTATGCCTCACGACAACTAAAACCGCACGAATTGAATTATGCCACGCATGATTTGGAGTTAGCAGCTGTAGTGCATGCGTTAAAGACCTGGAGACATTACCTTATTGGGAATCGTTGTGATGTGTACACGGATCATAAGAGTTTGAAGTACATTTTCACATAGAAGGAGCTGAACCTTAGGCAGAGGAGATGGTTAGATCTTATAAAGGATTATGACATGAAGCTTCACTATCATCCAGGCAAGGCCAATGTCGTAGCAGACGTTGATGAAGCTATGTACCTAGGGTAGGGGCACGGACCCGTCCAAAGAGCCCTACCCAAGGACATCCCCAGAAGAAAGCACCTATCAATCGACTTGAAGGTACCCCACTCGACGGGTTCAAGACACTCGACCAAGAAGCTACCACTCGACCAAGAAGCTACCACTCGACCAAGAAGCTACCACTCGACCATGAAGCTAATCACTCGACTGCCAGGAGACCTACAGTCACTCCGTAGGCAAACGGTCAGCTGTTAAGTAGTCTTCATTATCATTAGAGCACTTTATTAGAGGCGTTACCAGTAACGCCCAATCTTAAATGTACCTTAAACCCTGCATTACTGAGGGCAGGAGGGGCCCAGCAAACTCTATATAAGCCACCCACCTCCTCGGTATGAAGGGTTCGCACCCCTGTAATCCATACACGCATAATCCAGTCGACCGCCTCCGGGCTCTGAGACATAGGGCTATTACTTCCTCCGAGAAGGGCCTGAACTCGTAAACCTCGCGTGTAACAACTTCCCAATAGCTAGGATCTAGCCTCTCCATACTCACCCCCCTACATCACTGTCAGAGTCAGAACCACGACAGTTGGCGCCCACCGTGGGGCAGGAATCTTAAGCACTTAGTTGGAGAAGTTGCGATCTTTCCCGATCCCTTTGATCATGGTTTCTTGCGGAGTTTTGGTGGAGGGCCGCGAGATCCGTCTCGGCGCGCTCACCTTCATCGCCGATGACTCCGTCTGGCTTCAGGAGGCACCACTCGACATCGACGCGCTCCCCGTCCGCGGCGCGACGCACTTCTGCGCATGCATTCGTGGCGTCCTCCTGCGGCAGCCGTCGACCCAGTATCGGTCGACCCCTGCGTCGTCTCCCCGCCCTGTCTCCCACCAGCGCAAGTGCTCCGGTCGGTCGAGACTTCAGCGGTGGGTGAGACACGCCGTGGCCCGCCAGTTGGCAGCCCCACAAGTTGCGGCAATCGAGCCCGTCGAGTCCCTCTATGGCCTGTTCGACCTGTCGACTGGCTCCATGGGGATCGCATCCGAGTGCGACAGCAGCGACCCAGCGGCTGAGGTTCTGGCGGTCGATGGAACACACAGTCCCCCCGGTTTCCCTCGCGCTGATGGAGGCGCGGGTGGGGGCGATCCGTCGCATCCCCACGATGAGTATCTCCCCGAACCTCTCACGTCATTACAGCGAGAGGAGCTTCGCCGCCGGAACATGGACACGCTCTGCACTCCTATCGTCGGAGAGACCCCCGAGGCCCGGGCCTTGGAGGACGCGCGTTTGGCCAACTTGGCCGAGCGCACTCGACTGGAGAATCTCCAGCGAGCACTCGACGAACAAGCGCGTCAGCGGGCTCCCGAGTCTAGTCGACGCCAGCTCTTCCCGCTGACGCAGGTATATCGAACCCCAGTTCATAATTTGGCCGCTGCAGCCCGTATAGCAGAATCAATTCAGCCATCCCACTCAGAGGCAGGCAGGGGCTTGTTGCAGATCAGAGCATTGCTCCGGGCGGCAGGAAACCAGAATTCCGCCGTTTCTCAGTCGCGGGATAGGATCCACAGTCAATCCGTCGCAACAGATACAGTCGAGTCGGCTCACAGCCCGAGATCGCCCCCGAGGCGTGAGGGACGTGGTGACCGGCGTGACCAGCACAGGAGGAATGAGCAGTATGATCACCGATTCGACCGTGATGATCGACGTCGAGTGCCAACCCCTCCCCCGAGGAGTGGGTCGTATGCGCCTCGACGGCAAGATGACAGACGCCCTCATAGTGTTGGGCAGAGGATTCCAGTCGACCCCAGAGACCCAGGCTTTGATGCGAGATCCATCCTCGTTCAAGGTTTGGTTGACAGGAACAGAGCTCACCGAGAAGGCCACAACAGAGATGCGCCTGCCAGCAGCGGAGTACGTGCTTCAGGGCCAGAGTGTTTCAGTCGAGCCATCAGAGCCGCAGTGATTCCTCCCAATTTCAGGCTGGCGAATGGAATCAGTAAGTTCACTGGTGAATCTAAGCCTGACACCTGGCTCGAAGATTACCGAGTGGCTGTACAGATTGGCGGTGGCAATGAGGAGGTGGCCATGAAGCATTTGCCTCTCATGTTAGAGGGCTCGGCCAGAGCGTGGCTAAATCAGTTAGCACCCAGCAGCATTTACACTTGGGAGGACCTCTCCCGAGTGTTTATCACAACCTTTGAAGGAACATGCAAACGACCTGCAGGCCTCACAGAGTTGCGGTCTTGCGTGCAGAAGCCAAATGAAACACTGAGGGATTACATCCAGAGGTGGATCACGCTGCACCACACAGTTGAGAACGTGCCAGACCATCAAGCAGTTTGCGCTTTCAAAAAGGGCGTTAAATACAGAGAGTTGAATCTGAAGTTTGGTCGAACTGGAGAGATGTCTCTGAATCGGATGATGGAGATCGCCACCAAGTACGCTAACGGTGAAGACGAAGACCGACTCCGAAGCGGCAAGCTCAAAGCAGTCGCCCAAGAAACTGGAGGAAACTCCACTCGAAAACAGAAGCGGAAGGCCGAGCCAGCTGCTCCCGGGGAGGCCCTGGCCGTTGCCCAGGGAAACTTCAAGGGAAAACCCAAGGGCACCTGGAAGCCCAAAAAAGTCAAGGATCAGGATGGAAACGATGTTTTGGACCTGCCGTGTCACATCCACACCAAGAAAGATGAGGAGGGTAATTTTATTTACCCAAAACATACCACTCGACAGTGCCGGCTCCTAATCCAGCAGTTTCAAGGCAAGCAGTCCAAGGACAAGGGAAAAGAGTCGGACAGAGTCGAGGACAAAGAAGACAGTGACGATGGATACCCCCAGATCAATTCCACCCTGATGATTTTTGCTGATGTTGAGAGCAAGAGTCGACTGAAAGTCATTAACCGTGAGGTGAACATGGTTGCCCCGGCAACACCCAATTACCTGAAGTGGTCGCAGACTGCCATCACATTCGATCAGTCGGATCACCCGACGCACATTGCCACCCCTGGGAGGCAAGCTTTGGTGGTCGACCCAGTTGTCGAAGGCACTTGACTGACCAAAGTATTGATGGACGGCGGCAGTGGCCTGAACATACTGTACTCTGAGACTTTGGAAGGAATGGGCATTCCGATGTCCAGACTTAGTACCAGCAACATGAGCTTCCATGGAGTCATTCCTGGGAAGAAAGCCGAGTCGCTCGGCCAGATTGCTCTTGATGTAGTTTTTGGTGATTCGAAGAATTACCGCAAGGAAAGGTTGACATTCGAAGTTGTGGACTTCCAGAGTGCCTATCATGCCATTTTGGGTAGGCCAGCTTACGCACGCTTCATGGCCCGACCATGTTACGTGTATCTCAAACTAAAGATGCCTGGCCCCAAAGGCGTGATCACTGTTACAGGCAATCGGAAGAAGGCGGAATAATGCTTTTAGAAGGGCTCAAAGATTGTAGATGCTCAGATGGCAGTGGTCGAGCTGCAAGAGTACCAAAAGACTGCCGATCCAAGCGAGTTGCTACGAGCCAAGAAGCCTGCTTCAGAATCAGCTTTTCAGTCGTCCGGTGAAACAAAGACAGTCCACGTTCACCCGACCGACCCCGACGCTGCTCCGACTCACATCTCGACGACGCTCGACTCCAAATAGGAAGAAGCGCTCATCCAGCTCCTCCGTGAGAACTGGGATATCTTCGCATGGAAACCCTCTGACATGCCTGGAGTTCCCAGAGAGCTGGCTGAGCACCATCTACGAGTCGACCCAAAATTCAAGCCTGTGAAGGAACATCTTCGACGGTCCGCCGTCCAGAAGAAGCAAGCCATTGGCGAGGAAGTGGCTCGGCTCTTAGCAGCAGAGTTCATCCGAGAGATTTACCACTCCGAGTGGCTCGCCAATGTCATCATGGTCCCCAAAAAGGACAAGTCGCTCCGCATGTGCATTGACTTCAAGCATATCAATCGGGCCTGCCCGAAGGATCATTTTCCCCTCCCTCGCATCGACCAAATAGTCGACTCGACTGCGGGGTGCGAGAGACTGTCTTTCCTAGACGCCTATTCCGGGTACCATCAGATCCGTCTGTATGGGCCCGACGAGATCAAAACAGCTTTCATCACTCCATTCGGGTGCTTCTGTTATGTCACCATGCCGTTCGGCCTCAAGAACGCCGGAGCCACGTTCATGAGAATGATTCAGAAGTGTTTACTCACTCAAATCAGTCGGAATGTGGAGGCATACATGGACGATATCGTGGTCAAGTCCCGAAAAGGTTCCGACCTGCGGGCTGACCTTGCTGAAACCTTTGCCAATCTCAGGAGGTATGATATCAAGCTCAATCCATCAAAGTGCACATTCGGAGTTCCAGGTGGAAAGTTACTCGGTTTTCTCGTTTCCGAACGAGGGATCGACGCCAATCCTGAGAAAATTGGCACCATACTCCGGATGAAGCGTCCTGTACGCGTGCACGATGTCCAAAAGCTTACAGGCTGCTTGGCCGCTTTAAGTCGATTCATTTCTCGTCTCGGTGAAAAGGCGTTGCCTCTTTACCGACTGATGAAGAAGTCTAACAAATTCGAGTGGACTCCAGAAGCTGATGCAGCGTTTGCAGATCTCAAAGCTCTGCTCTCCACCCAGCCGGTGCTTGCTGCCCCAATCAGCAAAGAACCTTTGCTGCTTTACATTGCAGCCATAAGACAAGTTGTCAGCACAGTACTTACGGTCGAGCGGGAAGAGGAAGGAAAGGCCTTCAGAGTTCAGGGCCCAGTCTATTATGTGTCTGAAGTTTTGACCCCTTCAAAACAAAGATACCCCCATTACCAGAAGCTTGTATATGGGATTTACATGACCACAAAGAAGGTTGCACATTACTTCTCTGACCACTCCATTACAGTCGTCAGCGACGCCCCACTGTCAGAGATTCTGCACAACAAAGATGCAACTGGTCGAGTGGCCAAGTGGGCCATTGAACTCCTTCCCTTAGATATCAAGTTCGAGGCAAAGAAGGCTATCAAGTCCCAAGCAATCGCAGATTTCATCGCCGAGTGGATTGAACAGCAACTTCCGACTCAAGTTCACTCGGAGCACTGGACCATGTTCTTCGATGGATCTAAGATGCTTAATGGTTCCGGCGCGGGAGTAGTCTTAGTCTCCCCCCGAGGAGATAAGCTCAGATATGTTCTCCAGATTCACTTTGATTCCTCCAATAATGAAGCAGAGTATGAAGCACTTTTGTATGGGTTGCGCATGGCCATTTCACTTGGCGTTCGTCGCCTCATGGTCTATGGCGATTCGGATTTAGTGGTTAATCAAGTGATGAAGGAGTGGGACATCAGAAGTCCGGCTATGACCGGTTACTGCAACGCAGTAAGAAAGCTAGAAAAGAAATTTGAGGGGTTGGAGCTTCATCACATTCCCCGACTGAAAAATCAGGCAGCTGATGATCTGGCAAAGATAGGCTCCAAGAGGGAAGCCATTCCCAGCAACGTGTTCCTGGAACACATCCACTCGCCGTCAGTCCAAGAAGATCCCTTCGCAGAAGAAACCCCGCAGCCGAAAAGTGCCACAGATCCGACTGGAGTCGAAGTTCCTGCCGTGGTCGACCTAATCATGGAAGTCTTGGCGATCACTCCCGACTGGATGGTACCGTACATCGCGTATATCCTAAGAAAAGAACTCCCGGAGGACGAAGAAGAGGCTCGACAGATCGTCCGTCGATCCAAGGCCTTCACAGTCATAAAAGGACAGTTGTACAGAGAAAGCGCGACTGGAGTCGGTCAAAAGTGCATAACACCGGAAGAAGGTCAGATGATCCTTGATGAGATCCACTCGGGGGCCTGTGGTCACCATGCGTCCTCTCGGACCATTGTGGCCAAAGCATACCGAGCGGGATTTTACTGGCCAAGAGCAAATGAGATGGCAAAGGAGATAGTCGGCAAGTGTGAGGGGTGTCAGTTCTACTCCAACATGTCACGCAAGCCCGCATCAGCCCTGAAGACCATTCCACTCGTCTGGCCCTTCGCTGTCTGGGGACTGGACATGGTCGGTCCTCTGAGAACAGGCAGGAGCGGTTTCACCCATGTGCTTGTGGCAGTCGACAAGTTTACCAAATGGATTGAAGCTAAACCCATCAAGAACCTTGATGCTTGCACTGCTATTAGTTTCGTCAGAGGACTAACATTCAGATATGGAGTCCCTCACAGCATCATCACTGACAATGGGTCAAACTTCGATTCAGACCAGTTCAGAGCCTTTTGCGCCTCTCAGGGCACTCGAGTCGACTATGCATCGGTCGCCCATCCCCAGTCGAATGGACAAGCCGAAAGAGCAAATGGTCTGATCCTCAAAGGACTAAAACCTCGACTAATGCGTGATCTCAAGCACGCGGCAGGTGCCTGGGTCGACGAGCTTCCGTCAGTTCTGTGGGGATTAAGGACCACCCCTAACCGGTCGACTGGAAGAACCCCATTCTTTCTTGTTTATGGAGCCGAAGCCGTTCTGCCAAGTGATCTCCTTCACAACGCTCCCCGAGTCGAGCTTTACACCGAAGATGAAGCAGAACAGGCTCGGCAAGATGCAGTAGACCTCCTGGAAGAAGAAAGAGAGATGGCCATGATCAGATCGACCATTTATCAGCAAGACTTGCGTCGATTCCATGCCCGGCATGTGAAGAGTCGAGCCTTCCAAGAAGGAGATTTGGTCCTCCGAGTGGATCAACAGAAACCACACAAGCTTGCTCCTACTTGGGAAGGCCCCTTCATCATCACCAGAGTCCTCCACAATGGAGCGTATCACCTCTACAATGTTGATCGCCAGATCAACGAGCCGCGAGCTTGGAACGCGGAGCTGCTCCGCCACTTTTACACTTAAGTTCCTTCCTATAAAGATGTAATAAGAGAAACTTCCGCAGTTCATTTATATCAAAGTCAAGAGTGTTCCAATGATTGCTGTCACTTTTGTTTACATACAAAAACCCCCAGTGGGTGACTTAGCCGTGAATCCGTTTCGCCTAAGTTCAAAAAAAAATCCTACCGAGTGGAGAGCAAACCTCCCACTCGGGGGCTTAGCTGCAGTCCAGCACTCGCCTAAGTTCTCCTACGAAGAGACTTAGCTGTAGTCAGCACTCGCCTAAGTTCAAAAAAAAATCCTACCGAGTGGAGAGCAAACCTTCCACTCGGGGGCTTAGCTGCAGTCCAGCACTCGCCTAAGTTCTCCTACGAAGAGACTTAGCTGCAGTCAGCACTCGCCTAAGTTTGAAAAATCCTACCGAGTGGAGAGCAAACCTCCCACTCGGGGGCTTAGCTGCAGTCCAGCACTCGCCTAAGTTCTCCTACGAAGAGACTTAGCTGCAGTCAGCACTCGCCTAAGTTTGAAAAATCCTACCGAGTGGAGAGCAAACCTCCCACTCGGGGGCTTAGCTGCAGTCCAGCACTCGCCTAAGTTCTCCTACGAAGAGACTTAGCTGCAGTCAGCACTCGCCTAAGTTTGAAAAATCCTACCGAGTGGAGAGCAAACCTCCCACTCGGAGGGCTTAGCTGCAGTCCAGCACTCGCCTAAGTTCTCCTATGAAGAGACTTAGCTGCAGTCAGCACTCGCCTAAGTTTGAAATCCTACCGAGCGAGAGCAAACCTCCTGCTCGGAGGCTTAGCTGCAGCCCAGCGCTCGCCTAAGTATGAAACACATCTCATTTCCCAAGGACGACGAGGGGCAGGTCGACTGCCACCTCCTCCTGGAGAGCTTCGCCACAAATACAATGTGCGCTCCGTCCCACTCTACAGTAACAGGGTGTAGATCGACTACTACCTTCTCCTTCGGAGCTGCACCTCAGGCACAAAGTTGTTTCGGGTGAAGACCAAATTCCACTCGACGGGTCATCCACAAAGAGATTCAACGACAAATCAAGGTCAAATAAAGCCTAAAAGGTCCCAGAGACCTCAGATCAAAGTACTCGAGCCCCCGGCTCGGCAGAGTTTAACTGTTACACTTCCACTCGGCATTCCGAGGCAAATTTAAGGCAGAGTTTAACGGATTACAAAATACACTCGGCATTCCGAGGCAAGTTTTTTTTCATTCTTCAGGAGGAGGACTGGCAGGGGCGACAAACTCATCCAAGTCGATCCCGTCTGCGATACGGGTAGCAGCAGCAATAAATGTCTCCATGAAGTCTTGGAAGTTGTGCTTCCTCGTGTTAGCGACTTGGATGGCGGCCAGCTTCTCCTCCCGCACCTCCTTGCAATGGACACGGACCAGAGACAGAGCCACGACAGCGCCACACCGAGCTGAAGACTTCTTCCATTCCTGCACTCGGTCAGGGATTCCGTTGAGTCGAGTCGTCAGAGACTCGAGATCATTCTGGAGCGTAGACTCTGGCCAAAGCGTCGGGTCGATCCGCGTCATGGCAACCTTCAGTCGAGCCAAGTAATCCACGACGCCGTCAACACGAGATTCCAGTCGGAGCAGGTTCATGGCAGCTTCATCTTTCACCGGAGAGTTGATTGGATCCAGACCTGTTTCGATCCGCCCAGTCTCCTCTTCAAAGTTCTGGCAAAGTTCTGCATACACGACCCAAGGATAAGTCAAATTTCGTAAAACTGAGTCGACACAAAAAAACCCAGTCAGAACTGAGTATGCACCTTCGAGCTTGATGTACAACTTCTTGGCAAGGCTCCTCAAGTAGCTCTCCAGGTCGTCCCTCCTGCGAGCAATGCCTTCCATCTTCTCGTTCAGGGTGAGGTTCTCCTTCTTCCAACGCGAACACTCCCTGTTGGCTTCATTCAGAGCGGTCTTCAACTTGGTATTCTCTCCTTCTAATTGGTCGACCGAAGCCAGCTTCTGTGCGGCCAGAGCGGTCTTGTCATCAGCCTCCTTACGGGCAGCAGCCAAGTCCTGATCCTTCTTCGCCAGAGCTTCTTTCAGTTTTTTTGCAAAAAAAATGATGATTGAGTCGGAGGAAGCGAAAAGATACTCAAGCCTAAAAACTAACCAGTCGACAAAGGCGTCTTACCTGCGGCGCCGTCTCTGACCTTCTGCAACTCTGTCCTGGCCAGCTCCAGATCAAGGTTCATTTGAATTTGCTGCTTCTCCAAGTCAGCCAAGCGGGTTCCAAGATCACAAGATCTCTGAAGTCAAAGGGAAGGAGTTACAATTTCAGTAAAAAAAGCAACAAAGGCAATAAATACTAAGACTACGGTTGACTGCCAGCAGTCCACCATAGTCTCGGAGACTACACCCAGTGGGTGCACTTAGCGTGCCCCCACCGGTTCCTATCCCACCCAACCGACCCCTGAAGTCGAGTCCAAGACAAGTTGTTTCCGAGCAGCTAAGAGACAATAATGGAGCTTCTAAGACTACAGCCGAAGCAAAACATTCGACAGTAGCCTCGGGGACTACACCCAGTGGGTGCACTCAGCGTGCCCCCACAGTAAAAAAAAGAGAGAGAAAGACGTCGACTGCCCGCAGTCGACAGGATACCGTTCCATTCGACATGACCCGATCAGACAGAGCGAAGAAACTCAACTACAAGGACTCAATTTAAAGACTACAGTCGACTGCCAGCAGTCCACCGTAGTCTCGGGGACTACACCCAGTGGGTGCACTTAGCGTGCCCCCACTCATCCAAGAATTGGCAAACACACCTAGTGGGTGTACAAACTTAAAGATCTTCGGAAAAGAGATTCTTCAAAGGACATATCGAAACAGACCAAGTGTTGAAGTCGACTGACCTGGACATTGCTCTAAAGAGCCGAGCTTGCGTCATAAGCCGCCTGGCAAGCCTCCCGAGCCACTTTCACCTGTTCCATCATGATTCCATCCTGGCGTACAGCCTCCTTCGCAGCAGCCGCTTGGTCCTCAGGGACGGGGTACGCAGCAAAAAGCGAAGACGGATCCGCAGTCGACGCTGAAGGCCGCACACTCGTCAGAGGAACAGCGAAAGTCACGGAAGCCCGAGTGGGTTCGCCATCGTCCCGAACTACGGCCTCAGGCGCCGGAGTGGATTGTGGAGTCTTGCCAGCCAACGCCTTCTTCTTCCTCTTCACCCTCAGTGGTTCGTTGTCGTCGTCGTCCGGGAGGTCAATAACATGAGGAGGAGCTGCAAGGAAAACATTCAATCGACCAGAGTCGCGATAAAGTTTCAGTCGACTCGAAAGCAGGACGTCAGTGATCGTACCAGGGTTGGAGGTGACAGCCTCCTCCATCTCTTGGTCTTCGTTCCTGGCGGAGACCTCAGAAGTTGCACCACTTCAAATCTCGAAAGTTAGTCAGTTGGCCCAGTGAATCGACCAAGGATCCGTCCACAGTCGACAAAGGAAAGCAAGTGTTATTGTTACCCGGAAATGGTGGGAACAGCTATCTTCATCTTGGGCAAGGCCTTGGGCGGCTTGGATGGCATCGCTCGTGGGTGATTGGGAGCCTTCCCGGTCAGCGGAGGAGAAGAAGTCCGAGGGCGTTTCGACAACTGCCCAACAGGAGCAGTCGCCTTGCCACGTTCCTGCGCTGGATCGTGGGTGAGCTTGGATCGCCCCTCCGGGCGGGAGGGTTCAGCCTCCTCCTCCTCTTCGCTGGAGAAGATGTCGTCGCCTTCCTCTCCCTCACCGTCGGACTCCCACTCACCCTGGTCGTCCCCGCTCTCGCCTCCGCTCCCCTCACCTTCCTCAGTCAACCCTTGTGCCCCGTTGGGCGTCGAGTACATCTCAGTGGTCGCCTGGAAGACAACAGACAGGACGAAAGTCAATCGACTTACCCAAAGAAGACCAATACAGAAGGCCAGATATCCGACACAAAGACATACCTGATCCACTTCATATGAGTTGTCGAGTGGAATTACTCTTCTGGCTCCTCGGGGGTTGTCTTTGTTCCCCGTGATGCTTGACAACCACCCCTCCAGCATCTCTTTGGTGACCTCCTCCGGGTGGATCCGAGTGGTGTCGTCAAGGCCAGAATACAGCCACATCGGGTGGTCTCGCGCCTGGAGTGGTTGGATGCGCCTCTGGAGAAAGACCTCTAACAGGTCCATCCCAGTCACCCCCTCACGGACAAGCTCAACCACTCGACCCGCCAATACCTTGACTTGGGCCTTTTCCTCCGGCGTGACCTTCAGAGAGACAGGCTTCTCGGCTCGGTCGAGGGAAAAAGGAGGAAGACCAGTCGACTGTCCGGGGGTCGCCTGGTCCTGGCAGTAGAACCAGGTCGACTGCCAGCCGCGGACCGACTCCGGGAAGGTGATAGAGGGGAAATAGCTCTTCCCCCTCGTCTGGATCGCCAGACCCTCGCACAGCTGGATCGCTTGCGTCTTCTCATCACTCGACTTGGCCTTTTTAACCGACTGAGAGCGGCAAGTAAAAATATGCTTGAAAAGCCCCCAATGCGGACGGCAACCCAGGAAGGCCTCGCACATGGAAATGAACGCGGCAAGATAGACTATGGAGTTGGGGGTAAAGTGATGGAGCTGCGCTCCGAAGAAATTCAAGAAGCTCCGAAAGAATGGATGGGGAGGCAGAGAAAACCCTCGGTCGATGTGGGTGGCGAGGAGCACGCACTCACCGTCGCGGGGTTGAGGTTCGATCTCCCCCCAGGGAGACGCGCAGCCTCATGGGGAATGGCTCCTCCCTCGACCATGTCGTCGAGATCTTCCTACCGGAGCACCGATGGCATCCAGTCGCCCTGAATCCAACCCTTGGGCAGGGCGGTCCGGGAGGAAGATCCGCCTCGTGCAGACCTCTTTCCTTTCCCCGCCGCCACCACCTTCTTCGCGCGCTCCAAAGCAGTGGTCTTGCCCTTCACCATCATCGTCGGCGAGGTCTCACACGGGCTAACGGCGCTAGGGTATGGCCGAAGGTCACGGGAGGGCTGGCGAAGGGAGAGAGGAAGAAGGAAGAAGAAGAGAAGCGCACGGCTTGGAAACCCCGAGCCGGCAACTTATAAGAGGCCGCTCCCGAGTGGCTGACTGCTAGGCCCAGGCAGTCCAGTCAAATCCCGCAGCAGACGCGCGCGCAGTACGTGGCGAAAAAGGCGACGCGAGGATCGAGGAGTTTCCGCTTTATCACTTCCGATTACTGCGGCTGCTCCCGTCCCGCGCGCTTCCCAAAATCCGAATCCCGTGAGATCCGCGGGCCGCAGAACCACTTGCCAAAGACAGAGTATCCCGCTCACACCAACACTCGGCATGTCGCAAGCGAAGATATTCACTCGACGAAAGGCCTGGAATGGATCAAGGCGACTGAAAGAGGTTGATGACGTCATCCGTGACAACTGACCCTAAACGAGGCACTCACACAGCCCCAAAGAACCAGTCAGAAAGGATCCCCAACTCTTTCCCCACTCTAACCTCGATCCATTCGGGGGCTAATGATGAAGCTATGTACCTAGGGTAGGGGCACGGACCCGTCCAAAGAGCCCTACCAAAGGACATCCCCAGAAGAAAGCACCTATCAATCGACTTGAAGGTACCCCACTCGACGGGTTCAAGACACTCGACCAAGAAGCTACCACTCGACCAAGAAGCTACCACTCGACCATGAAGCTAATCACTCGACTGCCAGGAGACCTACAGTCACTCCGTAGGCAAACGGTCAGCTGTTAAGTAGTCTTCATGATCATTAGAGCACTTTATTAGAGGCGTTACCAGTAACGCCCAATCTTAAATGTACCTTAAACCCTGCATTACTGAGGGCAGGAGGGGGCCGGCGAACTCTATATAAGCCACCCCCCTCCTCAGTATGAAGGGTTCGCACCCCTGTAATCCATACACGCATAATCCAGTCGACCGCCTCCGGGCTCCGAGACGTAGGGCTATTACTTCCTCCGAGAAGGGCCTGAACTCGTAAACCTCGCGTGTAACAACTTCCCAATAGCTAGGATCTAGCCTCTCCATACTCACCCCCCTACATCACTGTCAGAGTCAGAACCACGACAGACGTTTGAGTCGGAAGAGTTATGCTAACACCCTAGTAAGCACGGGATTGCCAAAGGAGTTAGCAGAGGATCTCAGGGAACTTCGATTGGAGATTGTTCCTAGAGGTTTGGTTGCAACAATGGAAGTTCAGTATACATTGTTAGGAAAGATTCGAGAAGCTCAGAAGGATGACAAAGAGATTGCTGAGATAAAAGAGAGAATGAGCGAAGGAAAGGCCAAAGGTTTTCGTGAGGATGAGCACGACACCTTATGGTTTGAGGACCGTGTTTATGTGCCGAATAACACAGAGATCAGGAAGTTAATACTTCAGGAGGCTCATGACTCACCATACTCGATACACCCCAGAAACACCAAGATGTATTTGGATTTGAAGGAACGTTTCTGGTGGACTGGTATGAAGAAGGATATTGCCGAGTATGTAGCCGTACGTGATGTATGTCAGAGAGTGAAGGCTGAGCATCAAAAGCCAGCAGGATTGTTACAGCCTATGCTGATACCCGAATGGAAGTGGGATAAACTTGGCATGGATTTCATCACCGGATTTTCCAGGATCAAATCAGGATATGATTCTATATGGGTAGTAGTGGATCGCTTGACCAAAGTAGCTCACTTTATCCCAGTGAAAACCACCTGTACAAGTGCAAAGTTGGCCAAGATATATATGACTAGGATCGTATGTCTGCATGGAGTTCTGAGGACCATCGTATCAGATAGAGGAACACAGTTTACTTCAAAGTTTTGGCATGAGCTGCGCCAAACTTTGGGGACAAGGTTGGAGTTCAGTACAACATTCCACCCGCAGGCAGATGGACAGACCGAGAGAGTCAACCAGATTCTGGAGGATATGTTGAGGGCCTGTGCGCTAGATTATGGATCTAGTTGGGATGACAATTTTCCCTACTCGGAGTTCTCATACAACAATAGCTACCAAGCTAGTTTGAAGATGGCACCGTTCGAAGCCCTGTATGGACGAAGGTTCAGAACACCGTTGATGTGGGATGAAGTCGGAGACCGACAGTTGTTTGGACCAGATTTGATTAAGAAGTCTGAAGAGAAAGTTAAGCTGATCCGAGATAGACTGAAGGTAGCTCAGTCCAGGCAAAAGAGTTATGCAGATTCGAAACGCAAAGAGGTAACCAAATTGGAGATAGAGCATATCTGCGAGTATCACCCTTGCGAGGAGTGAAACAATTTGGAGTTAAGGGAAAATTAGCCCCGAGATTTGTAGGACCATATCGTGTTTTGGAACGTATGGGAGACGTTGCCTACAAGTTGGAGTTACCTGAAGGACTATCAGGAGTTCATGATGTATTTCATGTTGCACAGCTGAAGAAGTGTCATGCTGAGATGGCCGATATACCGTTAAGAGATACAGTACCCTTGGAGGCGATTCAGTTGGACAGTGATTTGACCTATGAGGAAAAGCCAGTCAGGATTCTTGAATTTGCCAGCCAAGTCACCCGCAGCAAGGTTATCAAGTTTTGCAAAGTTCAGTGGAGCCACCATACCGAGGATGAAGCCACCTAGGAACGAGAGGATGATCTTCGCAAAGACCACCCACACCTATTTTCTAGCCAACCCGAATCTCGAGAGCGAGATTCATCTTAAGGGGGTAGGTTTGTAACATCCCAAATTTTTAATTTGGAATGTTATACATAGATCATTCATTCATGCATATCATATTTTGTTGCATTTCGTTTCTCGATCCTCGAAAACCTAAGCAACTCAAGGACCCTCGGAGAGAGTTTGGGATTTCTTTGTTTTCATATTTGAATTCTATCAAATATTGAAACTTTCGTTTTAATTATTTTTCTCTCCGAAAATATTTCATATTAAAATATATGAGAGGAGATAATATGACTTCTCCAAAATAATTGAAATATTGGAGGAAAAATATTAAAATCCAATATTTGATTTTATCCAGAGTTTATTGCTATTTTATTTGCATTAGAAAAATTGCAGGTTTTTCAAAACTGCATTTTAGGGCCAAGAAAATGTTCATCTCGTTCTAAGTATTTTATTTGGGTGGTGAAATTTTGTTTTGGCATTTTTATATTTTGTTTTATTTTATTGGATTTATTTAAGTTCCGATGAAATTATTTAAAAAATATATATATCTCAGCGCCCAACTGGGCCGAAGCCCAGCCGAGCCGGCCCGCTAGCCCACTGCCGGCGTTCTGGGAACGGGGGTCCCCAGACTTGCCTGCCTGCGGCCTGCGACGTGGCTCAAAGGGGGGCCCAGCACAACCCATCTTCATCAAGACAGACTTAAGACCCTCGTGAGGGGCCAAGCCTCGCGGGGCGGACGACGTGGAGCTTCCTCAGGCACGGCCTCACCAGGCTGGCTCGCGAGGAGGCGGAGAGATCAAGGCGGGGTACCTCACGAGGAGCCCGTGATGCAAGCCATGACGACCAAGGGCGCCAGACGGGTGCCAGCCCGCGCAGTGTCCTCCTTTCCCCTTTGGTGCAAAGGGGGCAAGCGCAGCCGCGGAGTACCGAGGCATCAGTAAAAGGTTGCCATTTCGGTGCAACGAGACCAAGACCAGGAGGACTGCAGGACGGAGGTCATCGTGGAGCCCAAGACGGCGTCACCACTAGAGCTTTGCACAGGCAAGGACCAACTTTAGTCGGGATAAGTGTACTAGATGTTCCCCTTCAAAATGGCCAATTGTTGGCGCCCTTCCCGCTCAATATTTGGGAAGAAGCCTAGGGCCTTTGCATATAAATAGGACCGGCCACCCACAGGGTAGGGGGGATCGGATCGAAATCAGAGAGAGAGAGAAGGGTGACTGAACTCCTCCTGGCAGTTCGTCCCCCCCAGCAAAGAACAGACCCTCGCGAGGCTGTTCTTCCTTGTATTGTTCATCATCATAAGCCTAAGAGGCAATCCACCACACCACACTGGAGTAGGGTATTACACCACAACGGTGGCCCGAACCAGTATAAACCCTGCGTCTCTTGTGTCGTTCTTTCCATAGCTCAGATCTCATCGAGGCGGAGGGGTGCAGGTAAGTAGAAGGCGAAATCTCCGCGCGCACCCCAGTGTTCGAACCTCAAGGGTCTGCCGGAACCCGAAATCCGACATTTGGCGCGCCAGGTAGGGGTGCACCGGAGTTTTCCCTTCCGCCACCTCCACGACCTGCCTCGTGATGAGTAGCGCGTCGCCCGCTCCGGGCGCCGGCGCCAGCACGGGGGCCAGGGGCTCCGAGCCCTGGCCACAGCCCTGCAACGGGTACAGCGGCCGGACAAGTTCAAGCCAACGACGCCGCCGCGATACGGCGGCGCAACTGATCCGCTGGCCTTCTTGCTGGCGTACGAGGAGGCCAACCTCGAAGCTGGAGGTGACGATAGGGTCATGGCCAACTGGCTCCCCATGGCCCTCACGGCGCTCCACGCGCATGGCTGCTCCACCTGCCGGCAGCCTCCATGGCCTCTTGGGAAGAGCCCCGCGGTCTCTTCCCCGCCCATCACGCTACACCAACACCGCCGGTCGTCGCGGCCCTCCTGGGCGGCTCGCAGGCGCCACCTACAAGTCACCACGTCAAGTCGTTCATCTGCCGGGTCAGCACCGTTTCCACGCAGCAGGGGGCTCTCCCGGACCGGGCGGCGCCCAAGGCCGGCCTGACCTTCAGCTCGGAGGACCACCCCTCCAACTCGGCCTGCTCGGGTGCGCTCCCCATGATGTGCACCCCCACCATCTGCCAGGTGGCCGTCACCAGAACTCTCATCGATGGCGGTGCGGGCCTCAGCGTGCTCTCGGTCGAGGCCTTCAACCTCCTCTTTTCATACCCCTGGAATGGCTGCAACCCAGCTGGCCCTTCTCAGGCGTTGGGGGCGGATCATCCAGCTCCTTGGGACAGATCAGGCTCCCAGTAACCTTCGGCACCTACAGCAACTTCCGCACGGAGCTGGTCGACTTCGACATCGCCCCCATCGGCCTCCCCTACAACGCCATCCTCGGCTACCCAGCGCTGGCCCAGTTCATGGCCGCGACGCACCGGCATACAACCTCATGAAGATGCCCGGGAGCAGCGGTGTCCCCACCGTGCACGGGGACACCAGAGACGCGCTGCGGGTGCTCAAGCTCGCCTTCAAGACGGCGGCGTTGGCACAGCCCGCCGACTCGGAGACCCCCGAGCCCAAGGGGGCTGCACCCGCCAAGAAGAACAGTTGTTCATCCAAGACAAGGCAGAAACCAAGCAGATACCCGTCGATGAGGACGGGTCCACCAACGCCACTTTCACCATAGGCGCCAACCTCAAACCCGAGCAAGAGGAGGCCCTGGTCGGGTTCCTGCGCGCGAACAAGAAGGTATTTGCTTGGGAGCCTGACCAGTTGGCGGGGATCCCTAGGAGTGTAATCAAGCATCACCTCAACGTGTGCCCCAACGTGCGCCCTGTGAAGCAGAAGGCAAGGCGACAGTCCATAGAAAAGCAGGCCTTCATCATCCAAGAGACCCGCAAATTAGAAGCTGCTGGGGTCATTCGCGAGGTCCGATACCCGGATTGGTTGGCCAACCCTGTCATTGTGCCAAAGAAGGGACGGAAGGGGCGCATGTGTGTGGACTTCACCAACCTCAACAAGGCATGCCCGCAAGATCCGTTCCCGCTCCCCCGCATCGACCAGATCGTCGATTCCACTGCGGAATGCGACCTGCTATGCTTCTTGGATGCCTTCTCCGGGTATCACCAGATCAAGATGGCGGTAGAGGACGTCGAAAAGACAGCCTTCCTAACCCTGTGTGGGGTGTACTGCTACACATGCATGCCATTCGGGTTGCGTAACGGAGGGGCGACCTTTCAGCGGCTGATGCACATCACCTTGGGCCCGCAGCTCGGGAAGAATGTTGAGGCTTACGTTGATGACATTGTGGTAAAGTCTCGGGAGGCCAGGACCCTGATACAAGACCTGGAGGAGACCTTCGCGAGCCTCAACGCAGTGAACCTATGGCTCAACCCGGAGAAGTGTGTGTTCGGAGTCCCCTCGGGCAAGCTCTTGGGTTTCCTCGTGTCCCACCGAGGCATCGAGGCTAACTCGGAAAAGGTCAAGGCGGCCGAGGACATGAGCCCGCCAAAGACCCTCAGAGAAATGCAGAAGCTCACTGGGCGCGTGACTGCGCTAGGGCGCTTCATCTCCAAGTTGGGGGAGCGAGTGATGCCTTTCTTCCAGCTAATGCACAAAAAGGGGCCCTTTGAGTGGACTCAAGAGGCCGACAAGGCGTTCCAGGATCTCAAGAGATACCTGACCAGCCCACCGGTCATGGTGGCTCCGCGCCCTCAAGAGCCCCTGGTGCTTTACCTCGCCGCCACTCCCTACTCCGCCAGCGCAGTCCTGGTGGCGGTTAGAGAGGAGCGTTGCATCAAAGCCACAGCAGCAGCCCGGGACAAGGCAAAACAGGAACAAGGAAGGCCCGCAGAAACCGCCACCTCGGCTAAGGAGGATCAGCCGCTGCAGAGGATTGCACCGGAGGCGGGAGAGGCCCCTCTCCCAGATGGCCAGCCTCAGGAGGCCTCGTCGCCTCAGGAGGCGCCATGGTCTCCCAAGGGAGCCACCAGCACTGACGCACCCAACCTCGTTGAGCACCCAGTGTACTTCATCAGCACGGTGTTGCGGGACGCGAGGGCACGGTACCCCATGCCTCAGAAACTCCTCCTCGCGCTACTGGTGGCCTCGCGCAAGCTGCGGCACTATTTTCAGGGTCATCCCATCAAGGTCGTCTCGTCATACCCCCTGGAGAGAGTGCTCAGGAGCCCTAACTCAGCTGGAAGGTGCTGAGTGGAACATAGAACTGCAAGCGTTTCAGCTCGAATTCAGCATGACCAGAGTCATCAAGGGAGCAGCATTGGCGGATTTTGTGGCAGAATGGACGGAGGCACCAGGCCTCAAGGCCGACGAGGATCGGTCCCTCTCCCCGGGAAGTGAGGCGCCAGAAGGCTGGGTCATGTACTTCGATGGGGCGTTCTCCAGGCATGGCGCTGGGGCTGGGGCGGTGCTTATATTGCCCACTCAGGACAAGCTCTACTACGCTGTGCAGCTCTGTTTCCAGCAAGGTGAAAAGGTCTCCAACAACATAGCGGAGTATGAAGGTTTAATAGCAGGCTTGAAGGCCGCAGCTGCCTTGGGGGTGAAACGCCTCACCATCAAGGGCGATTCGCAACTCCTTGTCAATTTCTCTAACAAGGTGTACGAGCCAAAAGATGAGCACATGGAAGCCTACCTTGCGGAGGTCCGCTGGATGGAGAAGCAGTTTTGGGGGTTGGAGTTGCAGCATGTGCCCCGTGGCACCAATTAGGAGGCCGACGACATCGCCAAACGGGCGTCCAGGCGGTTACCTCAGGAGCCTGGCGTTTTCGAGGAGCGGCTCTTCAAGCCCTCAGCCTTGCCGTCATTGTCAAACACGGCTCAGCCTCGGGAGGAGCTCCCCCAGCCACCTGCCTCGGGAGCCCCGGCCTATGGCCCGGCCTCAGGAGCACGCCTGCTCCTGACAATGGAACCTCAGGAGGGGTGCTGGATCACGGAGCTCCAGAGTTACTTAACACAAGGGATCCTGCCGGAGAAGGAGGAGGAAGCGGAGCGTGTAGCACGTCAGGCCACGGCATACTGCATCAAGGATGGAAAGCTCTACCACGACCAAACGGTGTATCCCTGCGCTGCATCTCCAGGGAGCAAGGAAAGGAACTGCTAGAAGATATACACGGCGAAGACTGTGGACATCATTCATCATCACGGACCCTCATCGGCTAGGCATTCCGCAGTGGGTTTTATTGGCCCACCGCACTCAATGACGCCGTCGAACTAGTGAAAGCTTGTGAGGCCTGCCAGTTCCACGCCAAGCAGATCCATCAGCCGGCAGGAGGCCTGCAGACTATACCCCTTTCATGGCCATTTGCAGTCTGGGGGCTGGACATCCTGGGCCCGTTTCCTCGGGCGCTAGGGGGCTACCGCTACCTCTACGTCGCCGTGGACAAGTTCACCAAGTGGGCTGAAGTAGAGGCCGTCCGCACCATCCCCGCGGGTTCCGCGGTCAAGTTCATCAGGGGCATCGTGAGCTGGTTCGGGGTGCCAAACCGCATCATCACGGACAACGGTTCGTAGTTCACCAGTAACCTTTTCGAAACATACTGTGCTAACCTTGGAACGCAGATATGCTGCGCTTCGGTGGCACACCCCCGAAGCAACGGCCAGGCCGAGCGAGCCAACGCAGAGGTCCTGAGGGGCCTCAAGACCAGGACGTTCAAGAAGAAGCTGGAGGCCTGCGGCAGAGGTTGGTACGACAAGCTTTAGTCCGTGTTGTGGTCCATCCGCACAACCGCGACCAAGCCGACTGGAGAGACCCCGTTCTTCCTGGTCTACGGAGCCGAAGCGGTCCTCCCTCACGAGGTCAGACATCGCTCCGCGCGGGTCCTGGCGTTCGACGAGGCGCAGCAGGACGCCATGAGGGGGATGGACCTCGTGCTGGGGGAGGAACGTCGCCGAGAAGCCACGCTGTGAGCGGCGAGGTACCAACAAGCACTGCGACGATATCACTGCCGCAACATCCGCCCCAGAACTCTTGAGGTAGGGGACCTCGTGCTCAGGCGGGTTCTCTCCAGGGAGGGATTGCACAAGCTCTCTCCCATGTGGGAGGGCCCGTTCAAGGTTGTTCATGTTTCCAGGCCTGGCTCCGCGCGCTTGGAGACTCAGGAGGGGGTGCCGGTCCAGAACGCATGGAACATCCAGCACCTCCGGAGGTTCTACCCCTAAAAGGCCCAAAGCCTGTGAAGAAGGCGAATGCCTGTGAAGCTGTCGCATTTTGGAAAAGGCCCAGAGCCTGTGAAGAAGGCGAATGCCTGTGAAGCTGTCGCGTTTTGGAAAAGGCCCAGAGCCTGTGAAGAAGGCGAATGCCTGTGAAGCCGGCGCGTTTTGGAAAAGGCCCGGAGCCTGTGAAGAAGGCCAACACCTGTGAAGCTCGCCGCCCGTGACACTCTGACGTAATAATGAGTTGGGGCTGTACACGCCCCGGAGTCTCAGGAGCGCCGGCCTCAGGCCCTGGGGCTCCCTCCCACGCCTAGTGGCAGCACTTAGCTCTGCGCTGGTGAGAAGACGTCGAAGACTAGATTAGGTGCCGAACGTGGCTTTTTCATTTGCTTTCCGTAGTTGGATTGTTCATTCTCATTCGAAGTTTTATTGAAGCTGTTGCCATCTTTGGCTTGTGGTTCTTCGACTTTTCACTCTCCTGCCTCGATTTCTCTTATGCAAGGCCTCGCGAGGGGGAAGCCGAGCGCCCTCGCGAGTGTTCCTGTCCTAGTCGTTCAAAGGTTTCGCGACCTGGGTCCACTACAGGAGCATCCCTCCAGTCCGTGCCCCACGGGCACCGCGACACGAACACAGGGCCTGGGTCGGTCGCCCCCCGCGGCTGGGGCCGGGAACTATCCACGCGCGGGCATGTATCCGGAAGGCACGATAACGGAAGCAAAACGATGATTAACAGCAATAACCCAAACACACCCCCGCAGGGCTCCACACTACTGTCTTTTTACGTAGGAAAAAGGGAAAGAAAGAACGAATCAGGCGCAGCTCGCCTCACACCGGCCTGAAGGGAAGACTTGAGCTGCCCCGGGGGCTCAGGCCGACTCCCTCTCGCGCTTCACCGAGGCGCAACGGCGGGCAGACACGCTACCACCTCCCAAGCAGATACGACGGCGTGGAGGCTGACCGCGGCCACCGCTAGAAGAGTCGCCGCCTGAAGAAGAACCGGAGAAGCTTGGGGAACCCTGAGCGCTGCCAGTCGCGCGAGCGCTATCCTCTCCATCATCGCCGGAGCTGGGTTCCCGGCCGCGGTCGTCGCCCTCAGGGCAGCACCCTGCACGGCGACCATCTTCCCCAAACACCCTCACGTAGAGGGTGGCATCGCCGTCGAACTTGAAGTGCAGGATGCACCGACGGCTTAGGCCACGCACGCGGGCAAACGTCTGCCAACCGTGGGCCAAGGCCAGGCTACCGGCTGCGGAGACCTCCAACGAAGCCCATGAGGCCCGGCTGCAGCAGCCGTCAGCCTAGAGCCTGAGGCCGCCCGGGGCGCCGGCCGGGAGCTCACCGAGGAGGTAGCGAGGAAGTGGAAGCCGGGTGCTAGTCGGCTCCGCCGACCACACAACGAACTCCGGCAGCACCTCTGCAGCGTGAAAGCGCGGCCTAGGGGTACGCGCGACTGAAGCGCGCCCCCCGGCCGTAGCAGTCCGCCCGTCACCATGCTGGAAATCGACTTCGTGGCCGCGGGGAGCTGCCGTGGTGGCCATAGGATGTTTGCGAGGGCGCCCTCGGCCGCGCTTGGGCGGGGGAGAGGCAGACTCTACCCGGCGAGCCTTCCCCTTCTCTGCGGTCGAGAACCTCCTCGACGGGGCCATGAAGAAGAAGGAGAAGCAAAGGGGGATGAACTGGAAGGGCGCGCACCGATCCGTACTTATAGCCGGCGAGGGCCAACCGTCGGCCCCCACCATCGCAGGTAATCATGACCTGCTTTGCATGCAGGGACTTGTCCAATCCGTGCAGTTGCCGAGGCGCCATGGCGAAGTGGAGACGCCCACATCCAATCAACCGCCACGCGGCGCCCAAGGCCGTAGGCTGTTAGGGCCTGTGGCGCTTCGCGCTTACCCTTTCGCCTCCATGCACGGCCAAGTCCGGGCGCGCCTTGGGCCCGGGGGCTACTGTCGGTGGTCTGGGAACGGGGGTCCCCAGACTTGCCTGCCTGCGGCCTGCGGCGTGGCTCAAAGGGGGGCCCAGCACGGTCCATCTTCATCAACACAGACTTAAGACCCTCCCGAGGGGCCAAGCCTCGCGGGGCGGACGACACGGAGCTTCCTCAGGCACGGCCTCACCAGGCTGGCTCGCGAGGAGGCAGAGAGATCAAGGCGGGGTACCTCATGAGGAGCCCGTGACGCAAGCCATGACGACCAAGGGCGCCACGCGGGTGCCAGCCCACGCAGTGTCCTCCTTTCCCCTTTGGTGCAAAGGGGGCAAGCGCAGCCGCGGAGTACCGAGGCATCAAGAAAAGGTTGCCATTTCGGTGCAACGAGACCAAGACCAGGAGGACTGCAGGACGGAGGTCATCGTGGAGTCCAAGATGGCGTCATCACTAGAGCTTTGCGCAGGCGAGGACCAACTTTAGTCAGGATAAGTGTACTAGATGTTCCCCTTCAAAATGGCCAATTGTTGGCGCCCTTCCCGCTCAATATTTGGGAAGAAGCCTAGGGCCTTTGCATATAAATAGGACCGGCCACCCACAGGGTAGGGGGGATCGGATCAAAATCAGAGAGAGAGAAGGGTGACTGAACTCCTCCTGGCAGTTCGTCCCCCCCAACAAAGAACAGACCCTCGCAAGGCTATTCTTCCTTGTATTGTTCATCATCATCAGCCCAAGAGGCAATCCACCACACCACACACTGGAGTAGGGTATTACACGACAACGGTGGCCGAACCAGTATAAACCCTGCGTCTCTTGTGTCGTTCTTTCCATAGCTCAGATCTCATCAAGGCGGAGGGGTGCAGGTAGGTAGAAGGCGAAATCTCCGCGCACACCCCAGTGTTCGAACCTCAAGGGTCTGCCGGAACCCGAAATCCGACACCCGCGCCGACGCCGCCCGACGCCGAGTCCGGCCGGGACTCCGCCTCCCGCGCCGCTTGCCCCTTCCCCAAGCAGCCCCCTCCTTAAATACCCGCCACCGGACCCCCCAACCCCGCCGCCGCCCGCGCACCTCGCCGCCGCCGCCTTCGCCGCGCCGTGCTGCCGTCTTTGCCGCCGCGCCGCCGTCTCCACAGCGCCGCCGCCGCCCTTGCCGCGTCGCCACCGCCCGCGCTCCCCGCCGCCGCAGCCCCACCTCACCGGAGCCGCCCCGCCTCGCCGGAGGTATACGCCTTGCCGTCGTTCGTTTTTTTAAAAACCGATCCGGTTTTTTAGAAACCCTAGTTCGTTTTTTAGATCGGTTCGCCGGTTTTTCTCTGTTTAGTTACTTTGCGGACGTTCGTCCGTACATTCATTTTAACGAACGGCTTTCGCTCTTTAGTTACAGACAACGAACATCCGTTCGTAAGCCTGTTCGTCAGTTTTCTTTTTCTCGGATTTTCCACGATTATTTTCAATCGTGATTTCAGATCTGATTTTCGTTTCAGTTTATCTTTTCGCTGGTTTATTGGAATCAGGCGATTGAAGCGCCTAGATCTTCGTCTCGAAACCCTCTTTCTGTTTAATCAACTTGAACAAAATTTTGGGTACAGTAAATTTGACCTTAGTCCAGATTAGTAAACGGATCTTGTGTCTTTCGCAGTTTTAGTTACATTGCTCCATTTGATTTGATTCTTTTTGCAAACCGGAGTTCTTAAGTTGAATTTTCTGGTTAGATCTTCTTATTTGAGATTTACCCGTGTTTCTTTGCTTGATTGCTTATGTATGCTATTATTTGTTTGCGATAGAACACCCGGAGTGCGGACCGTGCTACTACGAGTCCCTAGGTTTTGCGGATCGTGAGCAAGGCAAGTAACACATTGATCATACTCCTTCCATACCCAGTTTTTATGCATTAGTTCCAATCCTCAAACATTGCATGATTAGGATGTGATTAACATGTGGGTTGGTAAGTAGTTGATGAGGTAGAACCTATTGCCATGTTATATTCAAACCTTGGGAGTTACTTCTACATATTGCTTATATTGCTATGCTATGCTCATAGAAGTGGTTTGGGTGAGTGAATCCATGACAGACGTGATTAATGGTTCAACTTAAGGTGGCAACTTAAATACACATCTGGGTGGATTGTTTGTTGGGCACCTAGGGAATCCAATGTTGTCCTAGGATATCCCTGAGTACCCATGTGATCATCCTAAGGTCCGCCACCCAGGCTCAAAGGGAACTGAGATATTTTCATGCTAGAAATTTCCGTGTGCAGCCACAAGCTATTATTGGCTCTAGCATAGTTGAGTAAGTTGCGTGAAGCTCCCGAGGAGGTGGATCAGCAGGTAGAGGGATGTAGGTTGGTATGGTCTGCCCGGAGTAAGGAGTTAATGCTTCTGAAAGATTGTGTCTCGGTCATCCATTTCTCAAACACCATGTAGTGCGAGAAATCCAACGAAGGAGATCGAGCCTGGTGGGGAAAAGTGCGCAAACCTCTGCAGAGTGTATAAAATAATCATGGTTAGCCGTGTCCCTGGTTATGGACATCTTGAGTATCTAGTACTTGGAATATCCTAAGTATCTCATCACTATTAAATAATATTGTTGGGTTGTTAATTACTTTAATGGGGATTGAGTTGGAGGAACCTTCTCAATGATGTTTCAACTACCATGATAGTTAAATAAAATCTATTCCTTTGTTGCAGGGAAAATTTGGCTTTTCACAAAAACTATAACCATAGAGCATTCCACCAGCCAAATATGCATGTAGTGATAGCATTATTTTGTTCTTGCTCTACTGTGTTATTTTGCCACCATATTCCATGTGCTGACCCGTTTTCGGGCTGCAATGTATTATGTTGCAGACTTTTCAGACGAGGAGTAAGGTTTGTTAGGTCATTGCCGTGCAGCTCAGCTATGCCATTGGAGTTGATGGACTCACTTTATCTTCCAAGCCTTCCGCTGTTATCGTATTAGATGGCCTTAAGCCATATTTATTGTAATAAGTTCTCTTTTGAGACATTCGATGTAATAAGTGTGTGATTGCTACTCTGTTATAAATCCTCAAGTACTGTGTGTGTCAGCATTGCCGATCCAGGGATGACACTGAAGCACAGAGACTTGACCGTTTGAGGTCGGGTCGCTATAGGTTTTGGCGCAGGTAGGTGGAAGGTGGCTAGGGTCCTTGGCGCAGGCAGATCGGGAACTAGATGTGGCGGAAGAGGTTGCTTTGTATACCATGTAAAAGCTGGTTAAGCGTTCCTACTCCCAACAGGGGAGCTGCATGAGTATATATTGATTGTGGCTTGGAGTACAAGGATTGGCAGCGTCGAGGCTAACCAACAGGAGATATTACAGAAGGTTTTAACAGGAGATAGAAGGAGATACAACACAAAATATCTACCCGGTACTCCAACGTGACACACAAGGTGTCCGACCCAAGAGGCTCATAACAACATCTTTAACATGGACTACATACAAATGTATATAGACGTATTTTAGAGTGTAGATTCACTCATTTTGCTTCGTATATAATCCATATTGGATTCTCTAGAAGGACTTATATTCAGGAATGGAGGGAGTAGTAAATGTTTTGGTTTCTACCATTCTATGTGAGTCTTGATGTAATAAGATAAGCCTGCCATGGAAGTAGTCACAAAATAGTCATCTGGAAATGACGTAGGGGGTTGTCCCTTCTCATCATGTTCAGTTTTCTTTCATGTTTTTCACTGAACTGGGCCATTCACTACAAAAAAATACGCTTCCGTGATGATACGTGTTTGTCACAATAGGTCACGTTTTCTGTCATGTGTGTACATCCATGACGATTTTATGATAGAATCAAGATACTCATACCTGTGTTGTCGTAGAAGTGTTCCATGACAATACCAAAATTATCATCACGGAAGTGTTCACTTCCATCACGATAAACTATGCGTCATGGAAGTGCATTCGTCAAGGGTAACCAACACGTGGCATCCACCGTCACGGGTCACCATTAAGTTATCGGGTCCGGTTTTGGATCCGATAACCCGTTAATAGCCCAGACCAATGGGGATTTTCCATGTGTAAAATTCTCATTAGCCAAAGGAAACACGTGTCAGCTCGTCATTGGGTCAGATAGGCACCTATGATATGCCGACACGTGCGACGACCCAACACTGGCCTATTTAGCTTACAAAGGCCGGCCTGTTTGACTTGGTCAAAAGTTAGCGGGCCGACCCATGAAAAGCATCTTAACGGTCTGTTCGCATATAGCCCATTTTACGGCCCGGTAACTCACGGACCGTTAGGGCCTTCCCGAAATCGGCCCAACAACGTCATGTGGGCCGTCGAATATAACACCGGCACATTTCACTTTTGGCCCATGTATGGCCCACGACGTCTTTTGGCCCATATGAGGCCTTTCGTATCTTTAGGCCCTTTAGTGACCCACGGTGACTCTGGCCCATAATGAACAGTAAATTTCTTTGTACCCATTAACGACCCATGATTCACATGGGCCGTTTTCGGCCCGTGTTAGCTTTCGGCCTACTGACGGCCCATACATTCTTGGGCTCCTTTCCGGCCCTTGATTACTTCCGGCCCATTACTGGCTTGTTCCCTTAATGGGCCAAATTTGGCCCGTGGTTAGAATCGGCCCGTTTGTGGCATGTTAACAAATTGCGCCATTTCCAGCCCGTCCTATATTCTGGCCCATTAACGACCCGTTGTGCCTATGACAGAATTAAGCCTTTGTTATCCTCTGGTCTGTTAACGGCCCGTTGCCATGCTGGCCCGATACCAATTACGCTCGTTTATGGCCCATGTGGACCCATTTATCTGACGACCCGAGGCCCACCGATTCTATGGCCCGTTGGAGGCCCATTTATCCGACGGCCCGTAGGAGGCCCATGGATCCTACATCTTGTAGTAGGCTCAAGGTTACCACGGTCCGTATATGGCCCATGGTTGTTGCGGCCACTAGCAAACCAGAGAAAAAGAAGACTAGGAAATAAATAAGCCAGAAACTAAGGCTAGGCTATTAAGGCAATTGCACAAATTACATCCACTGGGCATCAAAGTTCGCCACTAGTGCAAATATGGGGAACACCCTACACTATACAAAAATTTCTTGCTGTTTTCTTGAGCTGGTGGATGCACGTTAAGAACAAATTTTCTATCGCCACAAAACAAATTACAACCATAAAACAAATGGAAGGTTGGCATAAAAGTTAACAGTCTGGCAGATAAATGCACCACCAGAAGTTCAGAAGCTCAGTTCATTTGACCTGACTGTTAAGTTTTCATGTTGTACTGTCCAATGGAGCACCATAACCTTTGCCTTCATTTCTCCTAGGCTCCTGAAGAGCGTTGCAAATGTATGATCGTCTGGTTTCAAAACCATGCATATCTTGACAACATCAAACAATGGTTGTCCTTGTTTCACAAAGGGTCTCTGTTAGGGAATGGACTTGTGTCTGGAGCATAGATATAACATTGTTTTGAGCTTTCATATCTTGATCATGAGGCAGTTTGGATGAGATTACCTTAACAACCAACCCAGTATTACACAGGAACAGGCTTTTGGCACTGTTAGTGGACAGGTGCTGACCCACTGCAGCAAGAGGTGACATTGCGGTTATAGTTGCCTCGTCACCTTCAGAAGGTGGTGGTTCCACCATTTTTTCCATAGCTTGCTGAAAAGTTGAGTTTTTACATTAGTAGTATGAGAACAAAATATATTAAGGAGGCAGTAAAACCAAACAAAATAGCTTTGGCCTATATACAGAACTTATTCTGGTGAACCCATGTAAAATATTAGTTGTATTTTACTGCAAAGTACATAATAAAACCAGGTTCCAAACATATGACCATGTACCATGGCTAATGTATTGTCTATTTCTTCACATTGTATTGATAGCTAAGGATAAAGAGACAAAGTTTATAATACAGTAATCATAGTATCAGATCATTCATATCACAGAACAACTGAGAACAGACAAACAAGCAATTGTAACGTTGTGTGGTCAAGTCCAGCACGAAACTAGATTACAGATCAAGATCAAAGGAACATCACTCCTCTCTTTTAAACCTTGTAAGATGCAATGATACGCTAAGACAATTGTGTATAAAATTGAAAAGAGTAACAGACATTGGCTGCAAACCATGCAGTTCAATGCACAAGTCAGAGTAAGTAGTAGTTAAAAGGCATGAGGATTAAGGACTTACAACATCGGCTTTGACTGGTGTAGCCATGCCCTTCGTCTTGCTGGTGTGACAGTCCTTGAAGATTTCCACAACATTTGGTTCAGGTACTTTTTGGTCCTTGCGGGCTTTCCTCTGCATTTGGAAGATGTCAACATAGATCTGATAATATGGCACATCGAAAAGAGTGAAACATCGGCTAATTAAAAGAGCCTTGCAGTGTGCAATATATCTACGAGATCCTGTCTTCTGTTGGAATTTCACTTTCGTACGGTTGGTCTTGTTCTTTGAACAGTTCACCTACAAGATGATAGATTTGTGAGGCACATGCGTAAATAGGAGTTCAACATATGATATGATCACATACATATAACATACTTGATACTTTGGATCAGACCAGTGTTTAACGAGGCCTCTCCAGTCTTCATCCGATATATTTTCCACTAGAGATGTTTGGGCAAGTTCACTGTCACAGAGCAGAGTTGAAAACATGGCTGCAAGCTTGTCTGGTTGCATCATCTTGGCTATCCAACTTGAACCTCATCTGTTGAAAATTATGGGAGTCTCATTATTAGCAAACCTAGAAAGTATGGGACAGAGCAAGGCAATATTACTAGTTTCCATACATAACCATACTTATGGATAAATGGTCGAGGAAGGTGATGAACTGGGTTTCATCTTTGTCATTCCTATACTGAATCCATGTTGGGAGGATACGTGCATGACACCTAACGGCAACCGCTGCCTCTGATACTAACTTGGCCGACTCTGTAGCATCACATGGCCTTTTTAAACCTGCCTCTAAACAAATCTCCATTCTTCCTCCTCTAGATTTAGTTAACCTATCGAGCATTATCCCTGATGTTTGTTTCCTCTTGGCCTAGGTGCTAGTCCAACAACAAACATAGGAAGTGTTAGTGTACATCAAACTGTGAGACTACATATAAACAAGCATGCAACTATAACTTGACTCCAGCAACTACCTTCTTTCTGTTAAAGCTCACAAGGTTCATCTGATCTTTCCAACCCATCTTGTGTCAAGAGTGCTTTAGAAGTAGTGTCAGGTGGCAAGGGAGCTTGGGAACGTGCTGCTAGCTGAGTTGACAAATGAGTAACTCGTGCAGCTCGTGGTATTGTGGAAGGTGTTGCAACAACTAGGGCTGTCACTGCTTCTTTGGTGGCAGATATTAATTTCTGTTTGGCTTGTTTTGCAACTCGTGTAGCACGGGATACCGCGTTTGTACAATATTCCGGTGGACTTTGACCTTCTATTGCACCATCAGTACCAGCAGAATTTGCATAACTCTTCTACTTCCGTTTCCATGTGTCCCTAGTACTAACACCATCCCCTGTCATTCTGTGTTCCTTCCTCTTTCTCTGTGCAATGTTAAGTTAAGCCAACAAGAAAAAGAATAAAAATTTAGTTCTTTAGAACAAATCGAGCATGATACAGACGAACTGAACTTTGATGTTAGACAACCACATGATAGGATGATGTAATATGTACGAAAAACATGACACCATGAGATAATCAGAACGATGATGTGTAAACTAAGCAGAAGTCATTTTAATAAACTAGAAGCAATGCAATGGAAGGTAGACACCATATGAAAGATGCTACAAATATCACTCTGCCAAGTTAACGTTGTCTCATCATAACTGCCGTTTAAACAGATGTGAAGTAGTACAAGAAATAAATCATATGTAAGATGCAAACAACATAACACTACCAAGTTAAAGTTCTCTCGTCATTAGTGCCATTGCATATTAACAACATTGCATATTCACAGCTCATGACATGTAAACTCAGAAGAAGGCATTTCAACAAATTAGAAGCAATGAAAGTTAGACACCATATGTAACACCCAATGAATATCACTCTACCAAGTTAAAACTGTCTCGTCATTAGTGCCATTTCAACAAATTAGTAGTACAAGCTAGAAAATAACGCGAGATGTCAACTATATCAAACTCCCAAGTGAAACATGTCTTGTGAAAAGTGATTGTTGCAGGTTACACAATAGTAGTACTTTGATGTAAGAACATGGTGTGATAGACAGATATTGTATGTTCTAGAAACAGGAACACGTGTCTTATTCACAAGTATAATGTGTAAAGTAAGCAGATGGAATTCAAAAAAATTAGAAACAATACAAGCTACACATCATACATAACATGCAACCACATATAACAGTGCCATGTTAGAGGGAGCACCTCTAATGGTGGACAAGGGGGGACGTGCTCATCATCAACACAACTAATTGGAATGTCGATGCATGTGTTGTGTTCCAAATCTTGTTGGGGGGATGGCCGAGTAGAATGTGTAGAGGCCCTTCGTTTGGAAGAAGCACCTTTATCCACTACCTTGCTAATTTCCTTCTATGTTATTGATTTTGCATTGTCAAGTAAAACCGACAAGAAAAAGAAATAAAATTCACTCTTCAGAACTCATTCATGCATGATACTGACAATCACTACCTTGATGTAAGGCAAACACATGATACGAGGATGGGATATGTACAAAAAACAGGACAGCATGGCATATTAACAACTATTTGTGTAAACTAAGCAAAACTAGTTTAATCAAATTACAAGCAATACAAGTGAGGCACCGTATGCAACATGCAAGACAGTATCACACTGCCAAGCTAGAGAAAGTACCCGGGATGCCGGTTTCGCCGGAAGACCACCATCAGTCCCTTCCTTATTTTTTGCTTCCTATTTCTTAATTGTATTGCCTTGTCAAGTCAAACCCACAAGAAAAATGAATAAAAATTCGCTTTTCAGAACTCATTGATGCAGGATGCTGACGAGCACTACTTTAATGTAAGTTGACCGCATGATAGGACGATTGAATGTGTAAGAAAAAGGACATCATGGCATCACAGCTATGATGTGTGAACTAAGCAGAAGGCATTTCAACAAATTAGAAGCAATGAAAGCTAGAGACCATATGAAAGATGCAACGAATATCACTCTACCAAGTTAAAACTGTCTCGTCATAAGTTCCATTTCAACAAACTAGAAGTAGGACAAGCTAGAAAAGAATGTGATATGTAACCTATATCACACTCCCAAGTCAAACATGTCTTGCGAGAAGTGATTGTTGCAGGTTACACAACACTAGTACTTTGATGTAAGAACATGGTGTGATAGACAGATATTGTATGTTCTAGAAACAGGAACACTTGTCTTATTCACAAGTATAATGTGTAAAGTAAGAAGATGGAATTCAACAAAATTAGAAGCAATACAAGCTAGACATCATACATAACATGCAACCACATATAACAGTGCCAAGTTAGAGGGAGCACCTGTGATGGTGAACTAGGGGAGAAGTGCTCATCGTCAACACAACTACATTGAGTGTCTATGCATGTGTTGTCTTGCAAATCTTCTTGGGGGGGGGGTGGCGGAGTAGAATCTATAGAGGCCCTCTGTTTGGAAGGAGAACTGAGGGAGTCCTGGATTAGGGGGTGTCCGGATAGCCGGACTATACCTTCGGCCGGACTCATGGACTATGAAGATACAAGATTGAAGACTTCGTCCCGTGTCCGGAAGGGACTTTCCTTGGCGTGGAAGGCAAGCTTGGCGATACGGATATGTAGATTTCCTACCATTGTAACTGACTCTGTGTAACCCTAGCCCTCTCCGGTGTCTATATAAACCGGAGGGTTTTAGTCCGTAGGGACAACAATCATACCATAGGCTAGCTTCTAGGGTTTAGCCTCCTTGATCTCGTGGTAGATCTACTCTTGTACTACCCATATCATCAATATTAATCAAGCAGGACGTAGGGTTTTACCTCCATCAAGAGGGCCCGAACCTGGGCAAAACATTGTGTCCCCTGCCTCCTGTTACCATCCGCCTAGACGCACAGTTCGGGACCCCCTACCCGAGATCCGCCGGTTTTGACACCGACATTGGTGCTTTCATTAAGAGTTCCTCTGTGCCGTCGCCATCAGGAAGGATGCCTCATCCCGTCTTTAAAGACGGCACCGTTGCTAAGGGAGCTTTGGCTGTCGGCCAGACTCTTAGGCTAGGTGGTTTCCTTATGACCGCCCGTTCGGCTACTGCACCGACGATGACCTCTCGGGTCATCGAAAGAAATCTTCACGTCAGCTCGGAATTCGCCGAGCAGCTAGATCCAATGGAGCTCTCTTCCCTAAATGAGCTCTTGGATCGCTTCGTCGCCCTGGGAGTCGCTACGGATTACGACCAGATTGGGCCTAAACCCGATCTAAGAGAGATTAACTCTCCCCAGGTCACCCATTACGTTGCCGTGGTAGAGGGACAGCGCGGCGACCCCTCATCTATCTTAAGGACTATCTATGTCTGGATTCCCGATCCCTCCAAGCCGGATACCCGCAGAGGGGAGGACATCACTCAAGACCTGAACTTAAAGTCAGGCGACAGGCTAGATTCATTGGACAGCATCCAAGAATCCAAACTTCCGAGTTCGGAAACTCCTTGGCCCCTGGGTCTCAGATTGGGTGAGGTTTCGGATTTGATTCCACCCACCCACTCGTACATAAGCGATCTATCCCAAATTAGGCAAGAGCCCGAAGAAACCGTACATCATTACTGGGCCAAATTCCTCCTGGTTATGAACAAGATACAGGACTGCCGCGAGGAAGACGTAATTTCATTCTTCTGCAATAATTGCACGGACAAGGGAATCCTCAACACCATAAGTCGCCGTGATATTACACGCTTCGCTGACTTGGCGTCCATAGTACGAAAGTACTGTGCGATGGAAAGCGCCTGGAAAACCGAAATAAAATTTTGGGACAATCCGGCCTTGAATACAAACCCAGTCCGAAATAAAAGGGTGCATCATCGCCAGACACCCGGGTTCAATACCAAAAAGCAAAAGCCCTCTACAGGGTACGGAACCGTGCTGGAAGGATGGCTTAATGGACCCTGTAAAATTCACAGTGCAGAGGGCGCCACACCAACTCATAGCCTTAGAGCAAGTTGGATACTCCGGCAGGTGGCAAAAATTGGCGAAGATCTTCTAATTCCAGAAGCTACAAAAAGCCACCCCAGAGACACCAGTACGGTATTAACAGTCTTCGAGACTTTCGCATCAAATAATATGTGAAAAAGAACACTCCACAGCCTTGCCGAAGTCTACCAAGTAGCAATAATAAACCCATGGAGTGACACGACTATTACTTTTAACGCCAGTGATGAACCTAAATTCTGAACAGTCCGAGCACTAGCCGCACTGGTCCTCAGTCCAATAGTGGACGGCTTTCGTCTTACCAAGGTACTCATGGATGGAGGCAGCGGATTGAACCTCATTTATGAGGAAACCCTTCAAAAAATGGAAATAGACTGGAACCGCATTGAGCGAAGCAGCACAACCTTTAGAGGAATAATCCCCAGTCGGGAAGTGCGCTGTATAGGAAAAATCACACTAGATGTGGTGTTCGGCACGCCGGATAATTACAGGTCCGAAGAGGTCACATTCCAAGTGGCCCCGTTCAGTAGCGGATATCACGCTCTGCTCGGGCGGGAAGCGTTTACAATCTTCCAAGCAATACCCCATTACGGGTACATGAAGCTCAAGATGCCCGGGCCTAACGGAATCATCACTCTCGCTAGTGATCCGGACATAGCACTCCGCGCCAAAAACAAGACAGCCGCACTGGCCCTCGAGGCGCTATCCGAAGCCCTAGCGGCTGAGGAACTGACTTCGCTGCGCTCCACGGTGAATAGGGACGATGTGATACTCGACAAAAGATCCAAGTCCACCTCCTTTAAACCGGCGGACGAAATAGTCAAATTCCAGGTCCATCCAACGGACCCTAATAAAACAGCTTCCATCGGGGCACAGTTAAACCCTGATGTAGATGCCGCACTGCGAGAGTTCCTACGAGAGAACTGGGACATTTTTGCCTGGCACCCTTCAGACATGCGAGGAATCCCACGCAGGCTGGCCGAACACAGCTTAAATATCCTAAAAGGATTCAAGCCAGTCAAACAGGCTCTTCGGCGTTTTTCCGAACCTAAGAGACAGGCCATGGGAGAGGAACTAGCGAAGCTATTGGAGGCCGGATTCATCAAAGATATAAAACACCCGGACTGGCTAGCAAACCTGGTGATGGTACCAAAGAAGGACAAATCTTGGCGCCTATGCGTTGATTTTAAAGACCTTAACAAGGCTTGCCCAAAGGATCCCTTCCCTCTCCCCCACATCGATCAAATTATCGACGCTACCGCAGGACATGATTCGTTGTGTTTCCTCGACGCATACTCCGGCTACCATCAAATAAAGATGGCAAAGTCAGACCAAGCCGCAACGACATTCATCACACCATACGGCCCATTCTGCTTCAACACAATGCCCTTCGGGCTCAAAAACGCCAGCGCAACATATCAGCGCATGATTCAGACATGTCTGGCAAACCAGATCGGCAAAACAGTGGAGGCATACGTAGATGATGTGGTCGTTAAAACAAGACATGTTGAATCTCTAGTAGATGACTTGAGGCTAACATTCGGTAACCTCCGAACATACGACATCAAGCTCAACCCGGAAAAATGCGTTTTCGGCGTTCCAGCCGGAAAGCTCTTGGGCTTCATTGTATCCTGTAGAGGAATTGAAGCAAATCCAGCCAAGATCTGAGCTCTGTCACAATTGGATATCTCGAAGGACCTCAAACAAATACAAAAATTAACCGGATGCGTGGTGGCTCTAAGCCGCTATATCTCCCGCTTGGGAGAAAAGGCCCTACCCCTTTACCGCTTCCTTCGGCGCACTGAACACTTTGAGTGGACGGATGCAGCCACGGCCGGACTCGACGAAATAAAAGCCATCTTGGCAACAAACCCAGTCCTGGCTGTGCCAAACATTGGCGAACCAATGCTATTATACATTGCAGCAACCCATCAGGTCGTAAGCGCAGTGCTCGTCGTCGAACGAGAAGCAGACGGACACAAATTCCCCCTTCAAAAGCCGGTCTATTACGTGTCCACTGTCCTCACTCCCTGCAAATCACGGTACCCGCATTATCAAAAGATTGCGTACGCGGTATTCATGGCATCCCAGAAGCTACGACACTACTTTCAAGATTGTTCAATAACAGTAGCCTCGGAAGTACCACTTAACGATATTATAAACAACCGTGACGCAACAGGCCGGATTGCAAAATGGGCCATTGAGTTCCTCCCGTTCAACATAACTTATAAGCCACGACAAGCCATCAAATCGCAAGTCTTGGCCGACTTCGTCGCAGAATGGACGGAGGCCGAACTCCCTAAAGAATATGGCACATATTCAAATTGGATCATGCATTTCGACGGTTCCAAGATGTTGGCCAGACTGGGGGCTGGCGTCGTTTTAACGTCCCCCACAGTAGACACAGTTCAATACGTACTACAGATTATGTACACGGACTCCAACAATGCAGCCGAATATGAGGCCCTTTTACATGGTCTCTGGATGGCAGTATCCATGGGCATCCAACGCCTAGAGGTGCGCGGGGACTCGAACCTCGCAATATCCCAATTAAATGGAGACTTCGATGCCAAGGATCCAAAAATGGCAGCTTACCGCAACGCCGTCCTAAAAATGTCAGCTCGGTTCGAGGGGCTTGAATTTCACCATATAGCCCGGGAAAATAATCAGGCGGCAGATGTCCTGGCACGCATCGGTGCAAAACGCGATGTAGTCCCCCTCAACATCTTCTTAGAAAGGTTGTTCAAGCCATCCGTAGTATGGGAAGGGGAGCCGAACAATAACAGCCCGGACCCAACCGCACTGCCTGACACCGAACATTCTAACAAAATCGGAGGCTCTGCCAATGAAATAACACCTTCAGCCCACGTAATAATGGTCGTCATCACCCCGTGGACAGAACCATTCCTCGCCTACCTTACTAGGCAGGAACTCCCCGAGGACCAAAATGAGGCACGCTGCATAGTGCGGCGATCTAAAGCCTACAGAGTCCACGAGGGAGAGCTTTATAAGAAAAGCACGGACACAAATTCCCCCTTCAAAAGCCGGTCTACTATGTATCCACTGTCCTTATTCCGTGCAAGTCACGGTACCCGCATTATCAAAAGATTGCGTACGCGGTATTTATGGCATCCCGGAAGCTGCGACACTACTTTCAAGAGTGTTCAATAACAGTAGCCTCGGAAGTGCCACTTAACGATATTATAAACAACCACGACGCGACAGACCGGATTGCAAAATGGGCCATTGAGCTCCTCCCGTTCGACATAACTTACAAGCCACGGCGAGCTATCAAGTCGCAAGTCTTGGCCGACTTCGTCACAGAATGGACGGAGGCCGAACTCCCTAAAGAGTGCGGCACATATTCAAACTGGGTCATGCACTTCGATGGCTCCAAAATGTTGGCCGGTCTAGGGGCTGGCGTAGTTTTGACGTCCCCCACAGGAGGCACAGTTCAATACATACTCCAGATAATGTACATAGACTCCAACAACGCAGCCGAATATGAGGCCCTTTTACATGGTCTCCGGATGGCAGTATCCATGGGCATTCAACGCCTAGAGGTGCGCGGGGACTCGAACCTCGCAATATCCCAAATAAATGGATACTTTGATGCCAAGGATCCAAAAATGGCAGCTTATCGCAACGCCGTCCTAAAAATGTCAGCTCGGTTCGAAGGGCTCGAATTTCACCATATAGCCCGGGAAAAATAATCAGGCGGCAGATGTCCTGGCACGCATCGGCGCAAAACGCGATGTAGTCCACCCAACATCTTCTTGGAAAGGCTGTTCAAGCCGTCCGTAGTATGGGAAGGGGAACCTGGCAATAACAGCCCGGACCCAACCACACTGCCCGACACCGAACACTCTGACATAATTGGAGGCTCTGCCAATGAAATAACACCTTCAGCCCACGTAATAATGGCCGTCATCGCCTCGTGGACAGAACCATTCCTCGCCTACCTTACCAGGCAGGAACTCCCCAAGGACCAAAATGAGGCACACTGCATAGTGCGGCGATCTAAAGCCTATAAAGTCCATGAGGGAGAGCTTTATAAGAAAAGCACTACCGGAGTCCTTCAAAGGTGCATCTCCGAAGAGGAAGGGCGGAACCTCCTGGCTGAAATTCATGCCGGAATCGGCGGTCATCACGCTGCAGCTCGGTCCCTTGTAAGCAAGGCCTTCCGTACAGGCTTTTATTGGCCGACGGCCCGGGCAAACGCCCAGGACTTAGTCCAACGATGCGTCGGTTGCCAGCTTTTTGCAAACCAAAGCCATATGCCACCCACCGCCCTCCAAACTATCCCCATCACTTGGCCCTTCACGGTCTGGGGGCTTGACATGGTTGGAACCCTTAAAGGCGGAACCCACAAGAAAAAATACTTACTGGTCATGGTGGATAAGTTCACCAAATGGATAGAAGCCAAGCCTGTTAAGATGGCCGAATCCGGACCGGTGATAGACTTTATATCCGGGGTTGTACACTGTTACGGCGTCCCCCACAGCATCATCACTGACAACGGCACGAACTTTACGGCCGACGAGGTAAAACTCTGGTGCAAAAACATGGGCATCAAGCTCGATTATGCTTCCGTCTATCACCCACAAACTAACGGTCAGGTCGAACGTGCAAATGGTCTTATTATGAGCGGCATCAAACCCAGATTAGTGCGGTCCCTTAAGGAATCTAATACGTATTGGGTAGAGGAGCTCGACTCCGTACTCTGGGGGCTGCAGACCACGCCGAATCGCATCATCGGATACACACCATTCTTCATGGTGTACGGCGCAGAGGCAGTTTTGCCTTGCGACATAATTCATGACTCACCTCGAGTGCGCATGTACGAAGAAAGAGAAGCCGAGCTCGATCGGTAGGACAGTTTGGACGCCTTGGAGGAAGAGCGTGACGTGGCAAAAGCCCGTTCCGCATTCTATCAACAGCAGGCTCGAAGATACCAAAGCAGAGAAGTACGGGCCAAAAATTACAACGTTGGCGAATTAGTTCTATGCCTGCCGGACAAGCAAAAGGACAAACTCAAGCCCAAGTGGGAAGGTCCCTTCATAATTGACCAAGTCCTGACTGGTGGAGCGTACCGCCTGCGAGATGCATCGGATAACCGAGTCGAGCCGAACCCATGGAACGCAGCCCGTCTCAAAAGATTCTACGCCTAGCGCCGGATTCTGTGTTCGTCTCCTTCCTCTGTCCATTTTTTATATACTTTCTGTCTTACATTTCTCTCCTTCTCCCCCTCTCTCTCTTATAGCCTTTAAAGGCTCATACAGTCATGCTCTATCCGCGCTCATTAAACCTTGGGGCTTCTTTAAACAGAAGCTTATTTATACGGGCTTCATGCCCAACACATGTGTCACACTTCCGCATGTACCTTTTATTCACCATTATATGCATCGATATGACTTAAGTTTTGGCCAAGATGGGTTGCCTGGCTCCTGTGCTTACCCCTACGTTCCCGATTCTTCGGCTAGGTGGTAAAGGGAGCACCTTTGCGATTGTTACTGCCGGGTCAGCCAGATGTGTACCTCAGACTAGGTGAAGCCGAAAGCTAGCGTTCTTAAGGGAATATTCGGTCGGTGAACTAAAGATGATCTTTTTTTGACTTATTTATCTATACGCCCCGAGATGTTTTTCCTGCGTCTCTTTTCGCAGAATGGACATGCACTTTAGGGCATGCCTCCCAGGGAAAGGAACCCCTAACGGAACTATTCTCCCTGGAAGATGTTTCTTACTAACCATGTAATATAACATAACTAGTTGGGCACTTGTCTGTTCAAGCACTAATGACTCCTACGCCTGGTCTCCACGCATACCCTGGTTCTTATATAACCGCGAGGGTATTCGGACACACTCCGGACCGTCAGGTCCCGAGGTTGAAGCGAAAAGGTCGGCCATGACAAACGATCTACAATCTGGCTAGAAGGCATTACACATGTCAATTAAAATTACATAGTCAATCTGACTGATTATATTCCTCTTCAATACCATCTAACAGGCTGTCTAGCTTACAGTCCTGTTGGGAATACTTTGCGGCCAATTCTACTTGGCCGTATACTAAGCTCACAGGTATCTCCTTCCCATCGGGCCCCACGGGTCCGACCTCGGGCATGTGGTTTGGGTCAACCTTCGTGTACCGCGTCTTCACCATGGCCCAGGCCTCCCTGGCGCCTTGACGGCAGGCCGACATCTTCCACAATCGGAAGCGCCGCCGCGCTCCCTTCAGCTTCTCTACAAGCTCTCCAAGGCCTTCGGGCATGGAGACGGATGGCCACAAGCCCTGGGCAATGCCTTGCATCACCTGCCGAACTAGCTCGTGCAGTTGTGAGAGCTCGGGAAGAAGGTCACCCGTAGAACCGGGCATTTCCTCTGCAGGACGACCTGTTAGCATACCTACAGACATTACTCTGTTAGTCGACTTCCTCACCGAACTCGTTTTTTCAAAGTTCATTTAAGCGCTTACTAAATATGCCGCGTCGAAGCCGTTGATTCTCCTTAACGGAGTCCAACAGCTGGGCACGAACATCCTTTAGTTCAACGCCCAGCTTGGTGTTGGCATCTTGGAGATTGTTCTTCTCCTGCCTCACCTTTGTCAGCACGCTCTCACCAGCCTTCAGCTGGCGTAGGAGTCGTTGCTCTTCCGGATTTAATCCGGCACCATCTGCAATTTCATTTGTCAGATTTGCACCCACGCCGCGCTTTGCAAAATACTTATCTTTCGAAGCGTATATTACTAGAGGGGGTCTCCTTGGGCTCCCCTGTCGCGGCTAGTGCGGCCTCAAGTTGGGCTTTGCACTCTTCCAGCTCCTGGGACAGTAGGGTATTCTTTTCTGTAAGAACCTGCATAACAAATGATCCTTAAATCAGTTATTCTAATTGTTTCAAGTCTCGGGGGCTACTGGTATATATATAATTACCAAAATTTTCTTACTAGTATGTCTTTTACATATTGCTCCGTGGCTCGGGCTAGACCATTTTGAGCGGCACGGAGGTACGCATCTCCCGAATTGAAGGCACCCAATGCCTCTTGGGAGAAACAAGCGTCGCGAAGAATCGTCCGGCGACGCCTGTGGTTCATGGCACTCTCCACCTCGGAATTGGTGGCAGACAGCCTGTCCGCATCCTCTGTCGGAGGAGCGTCCGGTGCGCGCCTTGTGTCCACCTCCGCTTCCGGACCAGGCTTTGGAGCCTGGCTGGTGGAGGCGCAATTGGCACCCTCTCCGGATATAGTCCGGTGAGGTCTCTTCATCCTGAAGAGAGCACGAGCGTTAATATGCCTTGAAGGAATAACACCTGGGAAGAAGATGCCGCGCTATACCTTTGCGCCGGCGTCTCAGTCCGTACCGCACTTCTTTTCAGACCGCGGGGCCTTGCCGCCCCTCGTTGGCTAGTCGCCGCAGGCTCGGCCTCCCGTCTCAAGGACCTCCCCTACAAAACACGGTTGTCATACGGCAATCGAAAACACGCGAGGATAGATCCCTTTTCAAAAGTGCTGGGACTTCGGTCTCAGTTACCTGTGAGGCTGGGAGTAGCCCTGGGTAATCGGCCGTAATGGCCACCAAGGCGTTGTCCTTGCTCAATTGATGAAACACCCCATCAATCAGCTCCACAGATAAGTCTGGATCCTCTTGAGAGGCCGGGTCGAGGGACCGTCCCGGATCCTCGGGTTGTGGAGGAGGGCTGTTTATTTCTTTAACAGCCTGGCGCAATTCCTGCGTTGAAGTCGTTAGACTGAATATTTAACAATGGGAATATAAAACGGATGGGCAAGTAAAAGTGTCCACTTACCCAACTTGGGGGATTGTACATGGAAAATCCACCCTGTGGGTTGACGCGGAGAAATTCCTGCTCCTCTCCCTTGTACAAAGCGGACAAGGTCTTTATTAGAGCGGCAGCCGAATCCGGCCCCTTACGGCCGTGGCGGGTGGCGTCGTCCTCCCCGTTGAAGTCCCACATGGGGTGGCCTCTATACTGGAGCGGCTGCACCCCTCGCATGATGCATGTGGCCATGACCCCGATCATGGTCAGTCCGGAATGAGCTAACAATCTTATCCGGCCCATCAGGTAAAGAACGTCCTTGTCGCTTTCCCTCTGAGGGCTCCGTGCATGCCAGCTTAGGCGCTTCTTTAGGGGAGCACTGTCGAACTCAGGGAGGCCCATCCGGACAGGATCCAGCAGCGGGACATCCTCTATATAAAACCATTCCGAAGGCCAGTCCTTGGACGCCTTCTTTGGGGTTCCGGATAGATATCCGGTCCTGGCGATGCGCCACACTTCGGCTCCGTCCACTTGATATATTGACCCCTTCTGAGTACAGGGCACAAGGCAGAATAGCCTTTTCCACAACGCGAAATGAGCCTCGCAGCCCAAAAACAGCTCGCAAAGGGCTATGAAGCCCGCGATATGCAATATGGAGGCAGGCGTGAGGTTGGGCAGCTGGAGGCCATAGAACTCCAGGAGCCCCCGGAGAAACGGATGAATTGGAAATTCGAGCCCTCTTATTAAGTAAGGGACAAGGCATACCCGCTCTCCTTTGAAGGGATTGGGGGCGCTCTCCGCTTGCTCTCCACCATTATAGGTGGCAAGTTCGGCTCGAACCGGGACCATATAGGCCGGGGGGAGAAATCCCTTGGTCTGGAGCGTCACTAGCTCGCTATGCGGGATGGAGCATCTCTTCCAATCTCCAGGCTGAGGGCTGGAAGGGCGAGAGGAGGAGCTATGGCGGTCGGCCATGATAGAATGGACCTCTGTCGGATACGCTCCGACGAATACTCGCGGAGGGGAGAAGGTGTGGTTTGGATCTAAATCCTCGTCCCCTTAAATAGGAAGCTCATTCACGCGGCTAGGGGTGTAAATATAAAGAAAACACCCTGACTTTTCGTATTCGTTTGACACATGGAAGACGGCCATTATTGGGCGTAGAAGCCAAGGAGCACTACATTTACAAGAAACCGAACACTATTCAACAGGTACACGGAATTTGGAGGAGAACCCACCTTGCAATGCCGAAGACAATTTGCGCGCCGGACTCGTCGTCATTGAAGCCTAGTTCGGGGGCTACTGAGGGAGTCCTGGATTAGGGGCTGTCCGGATAGCCAGACTATACCTTCGGCCGGACTACTGGATTATGAAGATACAAGATTGAAGACTTCGTTCCATGTTCGGAAGGGACTTTCCTTGGCGTGGAAGGCAAGCTTGGCGATACGGATATGTAGATTTCCTACCATTGTAACCGACTCTGTGTAACCCTAGCCCTCTCCGGTGTCTATATAAACCGGAGGGTTTTAGTCCGTAGGGACAACAATCATACCATAGGCTAGCTTCTAGGGTTTAGCCTCCTTGATCTCGTGGTAGATCTACTCTTGTACTACCCATATCATCAATATTAATCAAGCAGGACGTAGGGTTTTACCTCCATCAAGAGGGCCCGAACCTGGGTAAAACATTGTGTCCCCTGCCTCCTGTTACCATCCGCCTAGACGCACAGTTCGGGACCCCCTACCCGAGATCCGCCAGTTTTGACACAGACAAGCACCTTTATCCACTGCCTTGCTAATTTCCTTCCGCTTTATTGATTTTGAGCTGTCAAGTAAAACCAATAAGAAAAAACAATAAAATTCACTCTTCAGAACTCATTCGTCCATGATACTGACAATCACTACTTTGATGTAAGGCAAACACATGATACCATGATGGAATATGTACGAAAAACATGACAACATGGCATATTCACAACTATTTGTGTAAACTACACAGAAGCCATTTCAACCAATAAGAAGTAATGCAAGCTAGACACCACATGAAAGAAGCAACCAATATGACTCTGCCAATTTAAAAGTGTCCCATCATAAATGCCGTTTCAACAAATTAGAAGTAGCGCATGCTATAAATCATATGAAAGATGCAACCAATATCACATTGCATATACTAAAGGTGTCTCTTCATATTGATTGATGCAGGATACAAAAAACAATAGTTTCATGTAAGGACATGCTTAATAGACAGATGTACTATGTACTAAAAACAGGAAGGCATGTCACATTAACAGGTATAATGTATAAACTAAGCAGAATAGCACATGCAATTTAACCAGATTTGAAGAATAAAATCTACTAGCACAAATGCCCATGCGTTGCAACGGGAGAAAAAAACAACAAATTTTTAACCCAAAGTCTCAAGACCACCCTCCTCCCACAACCCACCATCGGACATGATGACATCAACAAACTCTTTAAAATCCTCCATGCTGCCATGAAAAGATGTGTTGCACAAAAACATAAACGTGAAAGGATTTCATAAGTGTATTGAAGGTGTATGTAATTTAAACCATAGAAATATCCATCCCATTGCGAGTATCTCTTCATGCCTTTGTTGGGGTTGCTTAGTGGAGCCCTATATATATCGCATTATACCAAAAATAGTGAAATTCATTTTAGTACAATGTCTTTGCCTCACTACGGAGGTAACACAAATTTCCATGAACCAGTGTTGGCTAGGTTTAGGGAATGTATAGTGTAGCGCTATTCATATCCAATGATATTATGAGCATTGTACCAAAATCCTCCACCCCTGGCTAATATAAGATAGAAAACTGTGGAGTTTGTGTTGCACACATCGTGTACTCCGAGTCTGACTAATTGTGCTTTGGCGACGGGTAGAAAACACACACAAAACATGCAAAAGTTGTCATGTTCTAGCTTTTCGCAAGTTCATGTTTCTTGTGTGAGGTGTGTAGATGATCTGAAAATTACGGCTCCTATGACATGAAGATATAGAAAAATATTGATTCAAGTATCATGGAAACGTTTGCAAACTTGGAGATCTTGTTTGCAACAGGGGAAAAAACAATGTACACCCCTAACCAGTAAACCTTAGAACCACATTTTTGTATTTTAACACGATATTCCATTTGAGTTGTTGCTTATACTCCTTTTGATCCTTGCCATTGGTGGCTACTCTGTTCACTTGTCAGTCTCAAGATGATGAACTCGACCACCATCATACATGTCATTCAATCGTGCTAGCGCAAGAAAATATTTAAAACTTGAAAAGCAATCTCGTCGAGCTGAAAGAGAGCCCCACCCTCCGCAGCTATCTCAATATGTACACGGAAGTGGCATCGACGAGGGAGCGACTGGAGCACAGCGGATGGCGGCGCCCTTCTTGTCCGGCATGGCAAGGGAGCGGACGACATCTAATCCTCCACATAAATGGGTGACACGCAGGCGAAGTGGTAATGTGGGAAGGAGGCGCGTCGTGGTGACGGCGCTCTAGGAAGGAAGCACGGCAAGATGGCACCTATGTTCCTCTACTTCGTGTGTGTAGGTATCCCTTGTTTTTGTTTCGATAGAACCAGGAGTCCAGGTCGCTAGGTAAAAACAACCTAGGGCAAAATCATCCAAAAAAATATGATGTGTGGGCCTGGACGCGAAAAGTGAGAAAAACTCAGTTTGTGGTATTCTATCCAGTTATCATCAAAGTGTATTATTGAATCAAATAAAAAGGAAGATGTGGTGTTAGATCAATGTCCCAGGTAATGTGGGGCAATTTTTCAAATTGCACGCAAATGGGAGACCACAATACCGTCCATGGCCTTGATGACAGCAGCGTCCGTGTCCTCGGTCGATATGCTAATCAACCATAAAAAAATTGATATGTACGCTAGTAACATATAAATGATCATTTAGAAAGGAAAACCTGATCTTCCCACATGTACATGATCCTATCAACTACTTACCTTGTGAGTGAATATATCATTAGCTCCATCTTCCTATATTACAAATTTTGATCATAGAACAGAATACACAGCTAATAGCATTGGACATATGCTCCGAATATCAGGTACACCATAAATTATGATACATGGGCATTTCGATCATATGTTGCCATTGTAACAATACTCCTATGCTAACAACATGGAGAACACCACTCTACATCAAAGCACACTGCACGATTAGTACATTGTGCGAATATGTGTAGTTTCTAAAAGTAAGTTGAAGGTATGAGAGCCAATACTCATTTGTCAACTGCACAGCTGCCACAACATGCACCAGTACACTCTGTCACTCACCGTTTCATCTCCTGGTCCTCGGCCTTGATGGATGTCTTCAGCCTACTGCAACTTCTCCATCAACCGGAGCAAAAGAGCACGTGCGTTGCAATAGGGCCATATGAAGTGTCCTTTAGGTTACACCCAACAAATCCTCAACAACTATCAACATAAATATAAGGATACACCACTACCCAACATCGGCTGGCTGTTCTAGTTTTTGGACAAGCGGATAGTGTAACATGCGCTATGCTACGTATTTCAGTTATAAGTATAGCACAACGAATATCATAAGTGATACAAGTTGTTCACTTGCTGAAGTGAAAAGAGCCATAGAAGTTTATCCTTTAAACATACAAAATAGTGTCAAATACAAAACCTGCAGAAGATTAATACTCACCTACTATTTTCAGCAAAAGAAAAACATCTGCAAGATATGCGTAGTGTTGTAGTAACCTTCCATGTAGATACAACCAATTTACAAGCCCATAAATCAAGTCCTTTTATTTGTTTGCTATAGGTGGAAGAGCCCGGGGTTCTATCAGTGACAAGATGAATGGTGGAGATGCTGGCAAGCAACATTGCAGTCAAATACATGCTTTAAGCAATTACTGTGTCTCAATGCAAACTATAAAAAAATTTAGGGAACACTTGAACTGAAGTATGTAGCACCCATCTCTTCTAAAAATTAAATGTTTCACCTATATTTCGTTCATTTGTTCAATCACATGCTATTGGATTCAAGCCACACACGGTAACCATAGTTGGCGAGCGGTGCTAAATCATAAAATGAAAAATATAACACAAGCATAAATGATATTCACCTAATTCTGAGATCTCTATGAACATCATTTTGGTTTCTACATAATGTATTGTATATTATATCAGAGATTCAGGAAATAACCATAAATAATAAGCTTTGTAGCAAATTACTCTCCTTCCAACCATCCCTCCAGTACGCTTGCTCCCTTGCATGCATTGACACAAGCACATGAGGATTGAATCAATCAGGCTTGTCAGAAAACCGGTTCAGCACTTGTCCGTTCAATGTATTTCTGTGTTCAAAATTCAGCATCAGACATAGAGGGTATGTGCTGCAGGTACAAATAAAATTCAGAAAGAGTACCGGGCTTTGGTTGAGCTGCTGCTTGGTGCTTGCCGTCGAGTTGGTGCTCGAGTTTGAGAGTAAGAGGGGAGGACAGGGAAGAGGCAGGAAAGTACGGGCCTGACGGACACATCAAACGGCTTGGCCTCCAGGTAGTCATCGTGCTCCTCAAAGACAGTGCAGAGGCGTCACACAAGAGTGCCCAAGTACTCCCACATCTTCAGAGGGTATGGTCAAGGTGCCGGCGGCGAGGGGCATCCCGCCCGCAAGCACCATCGTCTTGTCGAACTGGTCCATGGCCGCTGCCCATGGCGTGCAAGCGGTTGACTGCGGGGCAGCAGCAGATGGCGCTGGAGACGTGCAGCAACGGTGCTGCACATGCGAGGTGGGGAGACGCGGGAGGAGGTGCAGGGGACGGCGGTCGGGAACTTCACAAGAGGCCGGTTGCGGTGCCGGTCGGACATCGATCACGCGACTCGACAAAAAGCGGCAATGGCTCCGGAGCGCGTGTGCGCAGTGCAATCGAGGCGGTGCAGAACGAGGAGATTGAGGAGGAGGCCCGGCGCTCGCGCCACGGACGATCGGTGACGGATCGGATCTGGGTGGAAGGAGAGGCCATGGATCGGGGCCAGCCCGGGAGGCCGCGAATGAACAACAGGTGGAGAGAGAAGAAAAGAACATGCTATCAGTACCACCTCGTTTATATTATGATTTTGTCTATACGAATCATAAAAACGTATTACGACCGGACGAAAAAGTATTGTGACGATGAACCCAACAAAATCAATCCGTGCTTTATTATTAGGGAGAGATACACCATATGCAACATGCAACCACATATCATGCTGCCAAGTTAGAGCAAGCACCCGTGATGCTGGTGTAGGGAAAATGCGGCCATCAACTACAAAGCTACGTTCACTATCTTCATCCAGCCTTGATGTTTCTTGAGAATCATGTGGGGAGGCTAACACGACCATCAACTAAAGAGCATATTTTCTCCTAGTAACCCACTGGCGTGACTGTCTCATCATAAGTGATTGATGAGAGATACACAAGAACATTAGTTTGATGTAAGAACATGGTTAATAGACAGATGTACTAGTATGTACCAAAAACAGGAAGGCATGTCATATTCAAAGGTATAATGTGTAAGCTAATCAGATGCAATTTAACCAAATTGAAAGCAATACAAGCTAGACATTCGGCTGGAGTGGTGAGCATGATCATCGAGGGCCTGAGAGCCTGGTGGGAGGCAGGCTGCTTCACCACCATCGTGGCTTTTTAGTTGGCTTCCAGGTGATGCATGTATGTGCGGGGCTTGTCATTGGCTCGGCCAGTGCCCTGACTAGCTATTTGTCTTCTAGTGCTCCCGGGATGGTGGTTCATCTAAAAAATATATTTCCTTATCTTAGTAAAGACTGACTTCGGCCTTTCGAATACAAGCTAGACACCATATGTAACATCCAACCACATATGACACCGCGAAGTTAAAGTAAGCACCTGGGATAATGGTTCACGGTGAGCGAGATCATCAACTCCAGAGCTACGTTTACCGTCTTCATCTGTTGAACATGCATCCTTCAAAGTGTCGAGACGTGCATTACCTGCCCATGAAGAAAGCAGGAGCGACTTCTCTCTTTTATTTCATGCTTCTGTCAAGGTAGAGTCTGAAATACCCATGCATAAAAACACAATAGTGAGAGTATGGGTGAAGTGTGTGCAGAACTAGTGCACTGTAATAGTAGAAGATAGCAGGTGGCTGAAAAATAAATGACAGGAGACAAATGATAGCTCTACAACATTGCATGGCAAACAAAATTAGATTCTACTATGTATGATTTTGTAATATATGAGCACATGGATGGATGGGAAATGCAGGTACTCCTCCAGCACGCCACCACATGTGGTCCTATCAAAATAACAGCCGACTAAAAATAAATAGGCAGTCGATTTTTCTATGAACCGTCCGATCTACAAGGAACGGGAAGATGGCCGTTGTCTACCTCCCGCCAGTCACTGTTGACGATCTTTCTCGAACCACCAGCGACCACCGGCCCAGACCCCTGCCTCCGCCGCCCTGCCCTCCCCTCGACCTCACACCACCGCCATGCTTGGCAGCGCCCTCGGCCATATCTTTAAGCACGGCCGACCTCCAGATCGGGCGCCAGCAGCTCCTAGGCCCCGCACACCCCTAAGATAAACACCGAGGCGCTGCTTCCCCTGCATAATAGGCGGACTAGCGCCTACTATGCAGGGGAATGCTTCCTTTAATTGGGAATCAACTAACCATGACTTGAAATCGAGGGGGCGACGGACCTCTAGCTAAGGTGAAATAATATATGAGGAGAAACCTTATGCATCGCGAGTTACTAGGAACATCTAGTATCAGGAAGAAGGTGTAGGAAGAAGCAGTCAACTAGTGTCTTCTGTGGGATGAATACCGTGCAAGCGGACACATTAAGATTTGCACGAATAAGGGAAGAGGAGTACTATTTCCGGTTGCCAGTGCTGTGTCCTCCTGATATCACGACAACGTTCTTCTTTTTACCGGGGAACCAATGTTTTGGAGGAGGGTGGAGCCTTGGACGAACCCATGGCCAAATTGTTGACTGTAATGCGGTGGCCGTCTGTCCGCGGAGGGGTAGCAGATCCGAGGCGGCGAAGGATGGCGTAGCGGGAACAGCTCCATTGCAGTGGACGATGGCGACGTTGGAGCGGCAACAGTGAGGCGCAGGACGACGTGCTTGAACTGGCTCGGGTACGACGCACGTCGACGTCCTGGAGGCAGCTCAGCCTTGGCTTCAACTACTAGCCGTGGAGGGTGTTGTGGTGGACGATGACGTCGGGGTATTGTCTCTGGCGTGATGGAGGAGGGCGGCGGTTGATGGGTGGGATGTGGTGGCAGACGGAGGACGCCGGGGTTTCACGACTGGTGGAGAGGTAGTTTTGGCGCTCACAGAGTATGAATGGGGAATCAGACGGGGGGGGAGCTAAGGGGGAACCATGTTTCGGTCTGTGACGCGCTTGTTTTTGTTTTTTTGGAATAGATGGGGCGCACTTGTTTGAAATTTGGGGAAAGTACAAACTTTGCCCCCCTCTTAAATTTCGGACCTAGTGCGGGTCGGGGGTAGGACGGTAAACCTAGGTGTCCCAAATAGTGGGCGGGAGCGATTTCGGCTGAGTGCATGTGTTCTTAGGCGGCCATGGTGTATGAATGTTTTTCGGAGGCGGTTGCGTGGCATCTAGATGAAGCTACAAACCTAGCTTGATTTAGACCTTTGGACATCAGGCCGGTAGGTTTCACGGGTCGGAGTTAGAAAAGTAATTTCCTTCTACCAAACATTGGCCTCGCACAGTTTCGGGTGAGTAGAGGCTCTTTTGGCGCTTCGTTCAAAATTTTGAAACAGAAGCATTCACGTTTAGAGTACTCTTGAACTTTGAGCATTGACATAAATAGACAACGTTAAATTTGACCTTGTATGTTTTAAAACCTCATTAAATTATGTGCTTCTTTTTGAAATTTTGACACTTGAAAATCCTATGACTACGATTATTTTGGAATGGAGGAGGTAAATTTGAATCTATTTTGTACACAACTATATATGCTATTATGTACAAAAGCAGAGCAAAGATTGGTGCCCCCATAATTTAGGTATGATATACAAATGCCATGATAT